>NW_010339457.1:0-8227 GCF_000700745.2 Antrostomus carolinensis | reverse complement strand
CAGGCCTGCAGTTACCAGGGTCTTCCCTGTTTCCCTTCTTGAAGACTGGGGCAACATTTGCCAGCTTCCAGTCAACTGGGACCTCTCCAGATTCCCAAGTGTTGAAAAATAATTGAGAGCGGTCTCGCTATGACATCTGCCAGCTCTTTGAGTACTCTCAGATGGAGCCCATCAGGGCCCATTGACTTCCAGGGATCCAGCTGGAGCAGCAAATCCCACACAAGTTCAGGGCTGGTAGGGAGTTTATCATTCTCACAGTCATGGCTCTCTAGCCCAGGGCTCTGCAGGTTCCTGACCCCATCCTTGGTGTTGAAGACCAAGGCAAAGAAGGCATTGAATGTCTCTACTTTGTCTGCATCTCTGTTTGTGAGGTGACCATGCTCATCAGTAACAGGCCAATGTTATTCCTGGTCTCTCTTGCTGTTAATGTATTTTTAAAAGCCCTTTTTATTGTCTCTCACAGTACTAGCCAGCTTTAACTCTAATTGAGCTTTGGCCGCATTAATTTCCTCCCTGCAGTGGTGAATGGTATCTCTGTGGTCCTCCCATGTTGCCTGACCTTGCTTCCACTGGCCATACACTGTCTTTCTCTGCCTGAGTTCTAGAAGAATATCCCTGCTCAGCCAAGGCAGCCTTCTACCTCACCTGCTTGACTTCTGGCATTTTGGGATTGCCTGCTCCTGTTCTCTGAGGAGGTGGTACTTAAGGAGTGACCAGCACTGGTGGACTCCAGCATCTTCAAAAGCTTTTTCCCACGGGACCTTACTAAGTAGTTCCCTGAGCAACCCGGAGTCTGCTCTCCTCATACCTACAGTTGAGGTCTTGCTGGTAGTTTCCTTCCTAAACTGTAAGGAAACTACTGGTTTAGGAATCTACTTGCTGGTAGATTCCTAAACCAGTTGTCATCCAGTTGGTTTAGGAATCCTCTGGACCTGTTTGTACCTGCTGAGGGGTATTCCCAGTTGACGTCTGGCAGGTTGAAGTCCCCCATAAGGACTAGAGTAGATGACTTAGAAGCATCCTTTAGTTCCTTAACGAACAGCTCACCAATGTCGTCATGCTGGCTGGGTGGCCTATAGTAGACTCCCCTGATGAACTCTGCTTTATTTGTCTGCCCCTTTATCCTTACCCAGAAGCTCTCAAGTGTGCCATTGCCAACTGCAAGCTCCATGCACTCCAGTCCCTTCGCTACCTACAGTGCTAACCCCACCCCACCTCGCCTGCCCTGCTTATCCCTCCTGAAGAGCCTATATCCATCCGTCATGGCACACCAGTCACAGAACTCATCCCAACAGGTTTCGGTTGTGCCAGTGATGTCATACCTCTGGGACTGGGCCAGGGCTTCTAGCTCCTCTTGCTTGTTTCTCATGCTGCATGCATTTGAGTAGAAACACTTCAGGTGCAGCTCATTGTGCCTATCAGCTCGTGGAGCTGTCTGAGGAATCCCACTGGCATGCAGCTCCTTGAATTTAGACAAGTCATCCCATTGCTCATCACAGAGCAATATGTTACAGTCTCTTTCCCCCTTCCAATTTAGTTTAAAGCTCTATCCACCAGCCCTGCAAGCTCTCGGGCAAAAATTATTTTCCCCTTCTGAGAAAAGTTCATCCTTTCTCAGAAGCATGCCCTGGGTGTGCTCCTGGCTGCCACACCGGCTGGGGCAAGGTGGAAGACATCAGACTTGGACATGGCTCTTCTCAGACCCTAGATGTGTGTCGTATGGGCTGTGCTTACACAGTGGTGGAGGACAGGGTTGTACCACCATGTCTGTCTGGCTTGGCTGAGGATCTCTCAGGACTTCTTTGCAGCAAAAGGCAGAGCTGAGATCTGGGAGTGAAATGGCACAAAAACACTTCTCTGTCCTGGATGGCAGAGCCACTATTGAAGCTTCTGGTTCCACGAGGAGATGCTTATGGTATTGCTGATCTTCCTTCTTCTTCAGGCTTACAGGCTGGTGTTTGCTGATTCTCTGCTGCTATATCAATTAATACTGACATTTTCCAATTCTTCTCTTCAGGTAACCTACAGCCCGGCGTGGGGGGCGGGGGGCGGAAATATCAACTGCATAAATCTGCTAGCTATAAAACTGAAGGATGGTGAAATTAGTTTGCAACAGCATATCCATGTTCTCATTAAGAGCAATTCAGTATTTTTAGGACATTAACTGTAAGGAGAAGAGGCTGCAAATCTATATAAAATAAAACACAGCCTCACAATATCCCATTTATCACTGCCAAGGTACTTTTCCCTTGGTTGTGCAGGAAAGCCATTGTCGATACACCAGTGAGGCAATAGTTAAAAAGAAAACTCACAGACCAGTTTGGGTGTGGAGTTACAAAATTCATCCAATCTGAAAAAAATCTCCATATGTTAATGAGGACAAAAACCTAGAGGTAATGTATATTGTCATTGAGAAACTGAGAAAGCGTACAGTCACTGATAGCTTCATTTCAAGAGTGGGAGAGGTCATGGCTGGTAATTACTTACCCAGATCCCTCCTGTTGTATGTCTCTACCTAACAGGCTGTCTGACTCTTTGCAAAACAGTCCTCCTGAGAACGTATCAACCTGAGAGCTTGTTTCTATGGGGATTTTAATTGAGCGGCAGATTATTTTCATGGCAGAGTTGAAAGGGGTAGAGGAACCAGGGAGCAGGAAATGTAAACTGGGTGCAGCAGGCGGGGAGCTCGCAGGCAAACGGCCCCACATATCTCACCATGGCACCGCTGGTCCTGGGGCAGCAAACCCGCCCACCAGCAGTCACTGCTCATGGCTACCAGTTTGGATGGGATCTTCTTTTGGGTGATCTCTGCAAGCACATGTTTAGTTTAAGCATATCTTCAAATCTAATCAGATTTAAGCATGTGCTTGAGGACCTGCAGGAGCATGGGCTTGGAGGCGAAGGCCAGAGGAAGGCAGACAACAGGCATCCTGACCTGAAAGGGCTTTTTGGCTGCAGCAGAGCGCAGCCAGGCAGGACCTACCCATGGCTGCGGCATTTACAGTGTGTACAGGACATACTGATGTTTAAGCTGAAAGAGGGCAGGTTTAGATTAGATATTAGGAAGAAGTTCTTCACTGTGAGGGTGGTCAGACACTGGAACAGGTTGCTCAAGGAAGTTGTAGATGCCCCCTCCCTGGAAGTGTTTAAGGCCAGGCTGGATGAGGCTTTGAGCAACCTGGTCTAGTGGAAGGTGTCCCTGCTGATGGCAGGAGGGTTGGAACTAGATGATCTTTAAGGTCCCTTCCACTCCTAACCATTCTATGATTCTATGTCCTCGAGGCAGAACGAGTGACGGTGGCACCAACGGGAGAGCTGGGAAGTGCTGTGCAATGCCTCTGCTGGTGCGACAGCTGACCCACGCTGTTAATCCTCCTCTCACAAAGTCTGATCGATGCTGCGCAGACCTGCATGAGAAGGGGAGACACTTCAGCCTGTTTTGCAGAGATTTTAGCTTTTTTTCCCCAAGATGCTTTGTGCTGAATACTGGCTTGGATAGAGCACATCTGAATGCTGTCATGTATGGAAGAATTCTTCTAACATGACAAATTTTGTCAGTAGCTGATAGTTTTACCCCAAAGGGAGACCAGTTCTTAGTATAAGACTATCCTAGGCATAGCATGATGCTCTGGCTGGGGCAGACATTGTGGGGGGCAAGGGGGAGGGAGGATGTGTGGAGGTTGCCCAGCGCAGTTTTAGCTAGTTCAGCATTAACTACTAAACATGTATTTATTTAGTAAGATTGTGGCCTAAGGATCCCAGGATTACTGCTCCCAGGTGTAGGCTTCCATCATTGAGCCACAGTAAATGTTTTAAACCTGTGGCTTTCAAGTATCAAGATGGATTGCACTAAAATATAGAAATAATATTCTTATAATAATCATCTAACAACTACATTTAATTTGAGAGGTTCTGTGCAAATCTAGTAAAGACAGAGTGCAGGAGAAGAAGGGCTTTCCTGTGACTTTCATGCCACTTAGCGCTAAAAACTTCACACAGTGCTTCACAGTTTAAGAGGACTTGGACAAATCAAACTCGGCAGCAGCCATTCATCTGCATAATTACTAGGGGCCAGGTAAGAGGAAACAAGCTCTAATTCCACCACCCCTGTTTGCAGGGGGAGCCTTTGACAAGGAAAATGAAGACAGCTTGAGTCTTGCTAGGTATATTGAACCTTTAAGGTAGAAAATGAAAAAAGACAACTGGCTTTGCTGAATGAATCAGCACTGTCATCTCTGCTGGGGAATGTAGTTACCTGTATTACAGCAGGAGGAGGAGGTCAGTGCCCTGTGCTCAGGCACTGTGTGATCACCCAGGTGAGCAATGAGGGGCTGCAGAGGGCTGGAAATGGTGCATTCAGCACACCCTCACCCACAGAGGGGTAATACCCAAATGGGCTGAAATTACAGAAGAAAAGGTCAATTCTTAGCTGGTTTTGGACACAAAAGCCCAGGACCGCAGAGAAGGAAAGCTGCTATGTCCTCTTAAGTGAATTAAACTGGCAGTCTAAAATGAGCATTAATTCCTCTCCAAAGCATGGTTTGCTGGGGTGGCATGGGCCCCGGGTTTTTGTTGCTATCCCCAGCTGTGAGGGTCTGTCTTGGTGGCAGGGAGCCAACCCAGCCCCAGCAGCACCTTTCTGCCAGTTTTGTTGCCATTACTATTTTTTAAGACATCACAAAACAAGCATGAAATGGAGCTGTGGTGAAAATGTCATTCAAACCAGAGGACTCTACTCGTACTTCTATTTGAGTGGTTCAAAGTAAAATTGCAGAGATATTTGCTAATCCCAGTAAACAAAAAAATCCCTGCAGCTGAGAACCGTCTCCAGAAAGCACAAGCAGAGTTGGCTGTTACACACTGTTCCCCTGCGGTTTTCCTTCCCTCTCAGTCAGGTATAAACACAACATTTGTTTTTCACCCTTTGCCCCATGTGAGGGAAAAAAAAATAATCTTTTTTTTTTTTTTTCTTGTGACAGGAGATATATTTTTGTTTTGTCTGTTTTCTTCCACAGGTGCTAACAGGATAGTCTCAGGATCCTCAGCATGTGTGCATTTGTGTGAATGTAAGATAAAGGGGGTGAAGATGGCAGTCAAACCGTGTTACAGTGTAACTGCGTGGCATGGGACTAAAAATGCTGTGGTTTAAGGATAATTTAAAACCTCTTTGGCCAAGTCATTGTCTTGTTACCAGTCCTGGAAAAGGGACTGCATATCATATTATGAGCCATAGTGCCTGAAAATCCTTGCTGTTGAAACCACTTCAAATGAGGCAACAGTGAGACAGTGGGTGAATGTCCAACTTTCAGTCTCTCACAGCTTTTTAGATAACCAAAGAGCATAAAGTTTGCCAATTAGTATTTTGGACAGTGCTGCAGCTGACAGAGCACATGAAGTGCTGGCAGGGCAAGATCTGGTTTCAGCAATGGAGATGTGCATTACTTCCCAAGGATTATTTTTGGACAGGTAAAAGTAATTATTTCTGATTACAAAATAAGGAATGTGTGTGATGCCAAGGCTGGGAGTACTGACCTGAGCCCAAGGCCACTAGTGCCCTGGGGGCAGCTGAGCCTTCAGGCAGGCACCTGCTGGTGGGCCAGGGCTTGGGGTGAGGGTGCTCTGTATGTACTCGTTCAGGGCTTTGGTTTTTAATCAGGCTCTGGAATAGTCCCCAGAAGACCTTGGTACAAGAAAAAACAAAGGAAATTATGAGAATATCCAGGAGAACCAGCTCATTTGAAAGTTTAGATGAAGTTTTGGAGAGGAGCAGTTCCCACACTTCCAAGGCCAGGAGAATGGTTGGTTTGTTGCCCATGCCTGTGGCTGGAAGAATTCTTGTGAAACTTGGTTTAAAGGAATTTTTTTGCCAATGGTGGTAGTTCTCCTATTAGCAGAAATGTTTGGGGTTTTTTGCCTCCCATCTGATAGCATCATTAAAAGTTTATCCTCTCACTTAACCTTTGCTTCAGCCCTTAATGAGTATAAAGTAGGCTTGACCATCTGTATATTCTCCCTATTAAATGCTCTTTTCATAATAAAATATACAGTAACTATCACAGGGGTGATAAGTCCAGCACAATAACAGTTTGTTACAATGCAACCCATTTTTTTGATGAAAGTAAACCTGCTCCAAGAGAGCAGCTACAAGGGACGGTGCAGCCTTCACCCATGTCCCTAAAAATGGACTAATTTCTCTGATATTTATGGCAAAAGGGACTTGCAGGATACCGTTGTTTGAGACAATTTCCCAGGCTGCTCATGATGGAAGTCCTCAAGTAATCCTGGAAAAAGCTGAGGATATTACATGAATGTTCTCGGATCCTGTCCTGCTATGTAGAGTATTGCAGAGCCAGAGGCACGTGCTGCGTGAAACATGGGGAGAGGGACATGTTCCTGAATTATCAGCAAGGAAGGTTTCTCGCAGAAAAGGGACCTGCTCTGTTGCAAGATAACATGAGAGGGAAGTGCTGTAGTCTTGCAAACTAAGGCTGCTCTCAGTAGGAAATGTAAAAAAATCCTGATTTTTTCCCTTATCAAAGCCAAAAGCCCTGCTGAATCTGCACCGCCTGACTTCGGGCACTGACCTGCCCCAGTCATACCTGGAGCCCTGGCATCTTGTGCCTCTTCAGCAACAAAGAAATACTCCTGAGGGAAACTGCAACCCTGATGAAAGCCTGGGAACAAGTATTGAAGGCAAACAAATGGGATTTCAGACCAGTTTTTTTCCTTTTAGGAGTGGTTGAGCACCCTCCCACCAGCTTTCACAGCAGCTGGTCCAGGACCCTCCTCCATCACCCTGAGCAGGGCTTCACCCCTGGTCGCTTCTCTGGTCGTGCCGCAAAGGTGCCAGTTTCAATTTTTTCTCTCAGTGGCCTTTCATGAGATTATATTATTTATAGTCCTGTGTCCATTCACATCATCTTTACTCTCTAACAATAAACTTAACAATGCCTTTGTTATTTTCTGAATGCTGTGGGTGCTGTGTTTCTGAGCTAACAAGCACTTTAAAGAGCCTGTGATTTGTCTCTCGGGTATGTTATCTTGCTATTAGCTGTAAATAGGGATGTAGATTATGTTTTACATCTGTACTATTAAGAAGCAACAAATTAAGACTCTTCCCCAGCCTCTTCCCCTAGCTCACAAACCTTTGGTAACTCCAGCAAAAATGGAATAGAAATCATTGTTTGTAAAGATACAGACAAAACTCTGCAATTCATATACTTGTGAATATAACAGTTGAGATTTTTAACAAGATCTGGTTGAAATTCAATATTCCTTTTCCTGTGAAAGCTCAAAAATGTTGCTATTTGTTTTCGTAGTAAAATGAGAAGAAAGCCCAAAGCATCAAAGTTTCCTTTACAAGACAAGATAAAAAGCACTTAATTTCAAATCAACCATTTAGAACATTTTGTTTCAGTTAAATAGTTTTTCTATTTTAAATAAGGTGCAATAAAAAATAAAACACTTCAGAATGAAAAGCCACTTAAGAATAAAAAATATCAAAATGTTCCTTCTCAGTGCAACTGAAACATTTATTTCTAACATATTTGCAAAATAAAATAAGCAGCTTCTAGATATTATCTTAAAAGTTTTGTTTTCACAGGATGACTGGGCAACAGCTTTTGAACTGCCTTCTCCCCTCTCCTGCCAAATTCCTGATGCCTTCTTGCCCTCGGCAAACCAGAGGGCAAAGGCAGGTAGCAAACAGTTGCAGACACTTGAGCAAAAAATGCTGAAGTTCTCCCTCCCCAACACTGGCAAGATTTTGATTAACTCCCAAAAGGTAGGGGAACAAATGTATTTTAAAATTTTATTTCCACATTGACAAAACTCCACGCTTTTGGCTTTTTTAAAGTCATGATTTGGTAGCTGAGGTTTTGAAGCGGAGAAGTACGGCTCAGTTTTGGACAGAGGGGCTTTCCAGACAGACAGCCTGTGCTGGACAGTGTGCTGAGGCAGTGGGACAGACAAACTGCTCAGGCTCCCCACTGTCCCCCAGCCCCTCACCCTCCCGAGACGCTGATGCTTTGCCTGACCTCTCTGCAAACGTGCATCTCATTCAGTATAACATTTTCAAAAGGGATGTGTTCAGAGGTTTGAGGTCCTGGCTGAGTGCTCCAAAATGAGGTTTAAACACCATGGGTAGTTTTGGAGACCCAAAGGAATCGATATTATCTCAGAATCACAGAATTGCCAAAATTGGAAAAGACCTTTAAGATCATCGAGT
>NW_010339456.1:0-14171 GCF_000700745.2 Antrostomus carolinensis | reverse complement strand
AGCTCCCAGCTCCATCATGGGGAAATCCACGTGCTGCATCTCACCCCCCACTCTGGGGGTCTACCCCCACTCTGGCAGCGAGCGACTCTCGGGGTATCAATTCCAGTCACACCTGCCCTCGGGCTCAGCTTCTCTGCTCCAGTGTGGAGTCCTCCATGGCCTACATGTGTGTCTCTGCTCCACCGTTGGACTCCATGGGCTACAGGGCACTTTGTCTTCTCCTACTCCATACAGTAGGACTGGATGTGAGTCTCTGTCTTTCTCCCTCCTCCTCTTTTCTCTGGCAACGAAGCTCTCTCTCTGTCTGTCTGTCCTTTATTTTGGACAATGATTGTCTTTTGTTAGGTCAACGGCCTCTCCTGCAGGTATCACACCTTCTTCTTTTCAGGACAGCCCTTCCTCTCACAAATATGGATTTGCAGAAGCATTTCTCTAGTGCTCATTGGCCCAGCCTGGGCTGGGGGTCTCTGCCTTGGAGCCAGGGGAGCTTTTTGCTCTCACAAGGTGACCCTTCCCCCATTACCAAAAAAAAAAAATCCCACATACTTTCCAAGATCACCTTTAAGAGAAGACCAACAAAAAACCTTCTGCAAACAGACAGTAAAATACAGTGTTACGTGAAAGCCTGTGGGGGAACCATGAATGTCTTCTGCAATATACAGTCTTTTAGCAACAGTCCTCAGTGTTTTCCAAGCTGCATATAAGACTGAGAGCCTCTAGCCCAGGAAAAGATTTGATATATTAATTGTCAGCTAGGTCTGAACTGGGGAATGCAGGAACACTTCCAAGCTAAATTTGACCTTGTGGTTGCAATTTGATTGATAGTAAGATGAACCTAAGTTATGCGCAAGCCACCCTGCCTGGATGTTCAGTTCCCATACAAAGGACACCTGGGTGAGTATGTTGGAAGATGATCCCACCACTGTCCTGACCTGGACAACTGAGACACCCAGGCCTTGGGTCAGCCTGTCCATTCTCGATAAGGATTTCAGGCAATGTCCTCAATAGCATCACAACATTAATCTTCCAAAGATGCTGCAGTACAGTAAGATTTTTATTTTACTATCCTTATTGGTCCAGAATAAAAGGCATTTTACATATTATCCGTATTGCCTTAGGCAGTCCATATCTATAAATTAAAAAAGCAATGATACTGCTTACAAAAACAGCATTGAAAAAATTAGGAGCAAGTTGCTTTTCCCAGTGACCAAAAACCGGACTGTAATGGAATTAACTGTATTTAACAAGAGAAATATTGGCGAGAGTTCAAGTGAGCTATGGTCTGAGCTTTTTGGCCTGGACTGCTTTTGTTTTCAAAGCATCGTGTTTGCCTCCCAGAGCAGGTGAGGAACAGGAATGTGGAGAAGAGTGATCAAATTTCATCAGAAAAAGTACAGAGGAATAAAAGCAGCCATTACTTTAATCCTCATCTTCAGACAAATTCTACTTCATGTCAGCAGCTGGTAAAGGGAGTGGGCAAAAGGTGACAACAGGGTAATCTGCCCTTTCCATGTCCTTAAGCCTCTTGAAAAATCTACTATCCTTGTCTCCAAAAGAGACTGACTGTTTTAACCCTTTGGTTGATGTACAGGAGTTCCACTCTTTTTCAAAGAAGGAATAAACAATGTTTTCCTCATCTAGAAGCTGCCTTGTCACCCTCTTAGCATCCTGACAGCCATTTGTGTCAACGATTGTACTCACCCTCACTTCTGACTTGCAGGTCTCTGACCTGAGTTTCTGGACCAGAATCAATTCTCTTTTATCTTGGTGGGAAGATTTCTGTCAGCTAGCTAAAAGTTAGGCACCTTATCCAAACAGGTGGCCCAAGCATATGTGATGGGGCTCATCCCACCACAACTTAAATGTTTAAACTGGTTTAAATTTGGAAAGACCTCCCTCTTTGCATTGATTATACAGCAGAGTAGACCACTAGCTTAAACCTCACCTGTGGCTTTTAGACAGCTAATGCTAGATTAAATGAATCCCACCTCCCTGACTTGTGTGGTCTTTGGACAGCCTCCAGCTGCTCTAGATCCATTTTGTCTTCAGTGTCGTGACCACTGTTTTCTGGCAGCAGGTTGTACCTACATTTTTTAAGATGCCATGGCACTACAGACAGGTGTGGCAGCAGTAGCATCCACCTATTGAACCATGCTTGAGGTGGTTCTGAGGCAATTTACAAGTCCCTCTTCTCTTTTTAGGCTATTTTTCTACAAATTTTACATCCGAGTAACTCTGATACCTTCATTAATATTATCTGACGTGTTGAGGTTACTCCTGACGCCATTCAGTAAAAGGAGCATAAAGGCAACAAATTTTCAAAAGAGAAGCTCAGCAGAGCTTGTTTTCCTGCAAGGCATATCTATAAAATCTCTACTGAAACCAGAACACTCACTGACTTGAAAGCAATCTGCTTCTTAAACAATATCCCAATCCAAACAAACTGATCTTTAAATTGGACCTTGTAATTCCTCTGGTAAATTCAGCCCTACCATTGAGGTACATCTGTTGAGCATGGAGTCAGGTTATTTTTTTTGTGTGTGTGAGTATTTCAGTAAGTTTGTAGATGAACTCTGTAAGCTCTGGTGCAATTTAAAGCTGTACATTGAATGTGCTCTTTTCAGCCCCTGCCAAACCAGCTCACTGCAGAATTAACACATACATAGCATTCAGGCTGTAGGGTATCTCTGAGAGGACAGTTCAACATACTCTTTAGACCACAGCAGTGTCATAACACAAGTTACAGTCACATCTAAACCACATCAACCTCGTCTCAGCAGTTAAGCACAAGTGAACTAAGACTGAAGAGGGAGTGGGTTAGTAACCCAGTTGTCTAGATCCTCCCCAGAGACAATAGAGGGAAACAGGCATTGCCCCAGGATAACACATCTTGGATGGGAGGGGATGAGATGGGAGGAATCACCTTCTGGAAGTGCCTAGTCACTGTTCCCTATGCAGGGATTGAACACAACTATTTTGGGATAGACCTCTGACTTTTAGATGGCTAAATGAGATGAAACCCATCCATCCCTGGACAGGAGAAGCTCACATTCCTGTTTTTTCAGCCAGCTTGTTTGTCTTTGCCCTGAAATGAACTCCCATTAATCTCAGAGTAAGTAATGGCTGAGAAGTAGTTTGTGAATCTGCTTTTTATCTTTACCACCTTTCAGCTCTCATTTACCAGCTTCCAGCTCAGCCCAGGTCCCTGGCTGTGACCATGCATGTAGGCATGGTACCAGGCATGTAGACACAGCTTTTGACATCTCGCTAAAGAAAGGGCAATAGAAACTTTGCATTGCTGGATTAGCCTTGCTTCCTCATAAGAATGTCTCAAGTGTTACTTATTTTCTTGGGTTTTTCTTCCAGAGAGACTACTCCCTCTGTTTTTATTGACTCATGAGAAAGAGAAGAGAAATAAATGCTGAATTCCGTAGTGATAGGACATGAAGAAGTGTATGTAATTTGACAAAGATATTCTGAGTGCTAAACTCAAGTATTGCTGGAGCCATAACACTCACTAAGCTTTATAGTCAGAGCAATACCCCAAGCTCTGCTTTCTCTGTGTTATGTTCATCCTGGCTATTAATAGCTTATATGACACCCATATGACCAAATAAATCTGGCCACTGTGGAGGACCCCATGGAAGTGGGTTGGTTGTACTGTGTGTGGGCTGAGTTTATGAGCAGGTTCTGAGGAAGCTGTTCAGGGGTTTCACTGCCCTCTGGGGAAGTGTCTCGCGCAGCAGCTTTCAGGGTAGCAGGGAGAGAAGAGAAGGAAAGCGAGACTCCTTATGTGGTGACAATACCTCTAGACACTGCCTGCCCAGGGCCAGAGTGGGTGTGGGACCTTTGCTGTTCAGCCCTGGAGCCTAAAATGCCTGGTCCTGGGGGCTAGGGGGTCCATATATATCTCATTCTTTGTTTGTATTTTTACTTCATTCCATTTTGAAGTAGTCAAAGACTAAGACAAGATGGTAAATAAAATCTAGAGTTGCTTACTCAGTTTTTACTTCTTTTCACTTTGTCTCCTAAAGACCAAGGGCAAATTAGTCTGTTAAGACTAGGGGCTTGGATCATTAGGCTTTTACTTTTCCTTTTTTTCTTATCAGCAGAGTAGATGTCAAAGCGTTAGTAATATTCCTTGCTAAGGTTCAAAAAAAATTTTTTTTCTGCAATTGCAATTTTCTGCAATTGTGGTTTGTTTTGGGGTTTTTTTATAATTTTACCTACAAAATTGGTAATGGAATTAAAAAGTGATCCATGCTTTGCTTTCCCCCAAGAGACCTTGGTTAAGTATTTTTTCAGATAGTGGCAACACTTACAAGTAACTTGCTAAACGGACTATCCCAGCACTGAATTTACTGCAGAACAAACAAACGTGACATAAGCAAACAGGTGAACTCCTGAAAAGGGGCTTGGCAGGGCAAAGACTCAAGGCTTTTTTTTCAGTGGTTTCTCTGGTTCAAAAGGCTTAATTTCTCGGCAAAAAAACTAGCAGTGCCTGGCCAGGCAGTAGCAACAAGGCATGTTAACTAAATAAGCAATCTTAAAACATTCAGTCAAGCTAACCAAGGGGAGTGGATGAAAAAGGTATTTTTAAAAGTTATTCCATGCACTCAAAATGTCTTTTTTCATTCCTCTGGTCTCCAGATTCCAGGACATGTCTTTGCATGTCACTGAAATCTAGATGAAATCTCAAAGACTGAAATTCTCTGCTAGCGGCTTAGGTGGAACTTGAGTGGTCATAAACCTTGAATGAGCTGCTACACCAGAGGAATTTCATTCAGAGATTTCCTTTGCCATTTTACTAAGTATATTTTATTTACATTTTGTAACTATATCTTCTGCCTGCACTGCTGAAACCTCTTAGCAACTTTTCAGCAATGAATCTTCTGTATAATGTGCTTTTTAAAGCTTCCTGAAATGAACTCTTCACACTGTGTATATTAGAGAACTAATATTGCACTAAAACTCTCTTTGACTGCATGTTTTTTGAAGGGGCAGAGAAGTTCATTCTTCTCATGCCTCTCAATGGTACGTATCTAAGAATCATCCATCATGTACAGATCAGCAAGGTCATCATCAGAACGAAGAAATAAGAGTTTTAAATTGCACTCCTACCACCTGAGAAATACCCAGGCTTTAAGATTTAGCAGGGTGTTTGCATTCTTGTGGTGTAACCTTGCACATCCATTTAAGGTTAAGGCTCTGTCTGAAATATGGCATTCTGTGGGATTAGCTATATGGATCACAGCATGGCTGATGTATGGATGAAGTAGCATTTTCTTTGTACCTTTTATGTTAGAGGATCACTCTGATGCTGGAATTTTACCATCTGAAGTGTATTTTGTTGACAGTTCAAATGAGAAATACTCATGTCCTCTAAGAAGCAAGATAAACTGTCAGGAGGTAAAGGCACAAGTGCATGAAGTGCATGCCATGGTGCTGTTCTATGCAGATACGCTTGGCTGAGCTGGCTGTGTTTGCACAGTGTGATCAGACTGTCATTAGTCATTTAAATGTCAAGAAGAAAAAAACTAATTTTATAATATGATCAAAAAACATTTCTATGGCATGATAATATTCAATAAATTATACATTGTGTGTGACTTTAAAATTTCTATCTTTGGAGTGTTTTATGTGGGAAATATATTAAGATAACATTTATAGGTATTTCAGATGCCATTAATGAAAAATATTAATCCATGCACATAAATAGAATATCCAACCATCACACAAGACCCCGTATTAAAGTAGATGCCACTGAAAATCAACACTTGCTAAACATTGCTTCATTACATTAGCTGAGAGACAATTTTTACCAGCACAGTGGCTCAGATATGCCATTTTCTGTAATAACTGATGGCAAATATTTATAAAAACAATCTAAAATGCAGGACATTTCTGTAGTATTTCCTCCTCACCCTTTTTCTTGCCTTATCTCTGTTCTCCCACTGTCCCAAACACCTCCATTCACTCCTCATGTATTTCAGTATCCTGTTCTAACATGCTTCCTTTGCACTTTTTGAAGAGAGTTGAATTTCACCCACTTCATGTCACATGCTTTGACACTTGGGTGCTACAACAGAAGACAGAAACTAGGCAATGCATATTCACAGCTCCTGAAACAAGAAAGCGGTAAAAGACATTAGAATTGTAAAATGTGGCAAGAAAAACGTATTATTCCTTGGGGGGAAGCAACAATTATTTTTACCTCTGTGTGGTAGAAGGTGATGCTGCAGTCACCTAGCACATTGGTAAGATTAAAGGCTGCTGATATTACTCTTTGGCAGCATTCTGAAGGTGAAAAAGGCACACAGCAGTCATATGAGGGATACAGAAAGGTGGCGATAAAAACACCTGCATAGTTGCCACCATAGCTTTGAAGCCTACTAGCAAATACAGAAGTTTTTACACTAGATAACTCTTGAGATCTATTCTGCTCAGCTATTCCTTTGTAAATCCTGTCACTGACATAGCTGCTAATCATTTGCACTCCTGTAAACCAAAATAGAATCCACAAATGTGTATTCACAGCTTTACCTAAATAAGAACTAGTAAGCTCACCCAAAAATGACAAAGAAGTCAAAGGTTCAAGTTTTGGTGGAAACCAGCCACTAGAAATATTCTTAAGATTTTGTTCTGATTTTTATGTTAGGCCACACAGAAATAAAGACATTCTAAAGACATATTAGGTAAAAGTGATCGTATTGCAAAAGGCAAATAAACCAAAACATGTCTGTAAAATACTGTTTTTATTGTGCTACATTTGTAATATCTAAAAAAAAAACCTTGTTTATTCAGTTTTGATGATAACATTGACTCACCTACCATGCAGCAAAACAGAGATTTCTCTATTGTGTTTGTTTTGCAGAAGTAACTTGCAAAACAAAAAATCCTTTCAGGCAACGGCAATAACATTTTATAATCACAGAAGGGCTGTCATTTTTCAGGTTGGGAACATAAAATGGAATTTATGATTACCATGTTCATACTCTTAAATGTAAGTACTCTGGAGTGGAAGACTTGAAAGGCTTTACATATAAGCTGTCTCATATGGCACTGCTGTGTTCCCTCATTTGATATAAATAGCTTCTGCTTTCCTTGGGTTGTTCTTTCCTCTACTTGGCTTCACCTCTTCTGAGGTCAGAGATGTATTGTGCTGATCTCTGTGTGATGAGAGAGGTCAGCCGTAGCCATTTGGAGATGCAGAAGCTGGCTCTGTGCATTAATCATGCTGTAAAGAAGACAGTCTGTCCCTCAAGTTTTAATCAAAATTCCCACTGACTTCACTGCAGCTTCTTGTTAACAGAAGACACTTCAGAAAAATGCAAGTAGACTAGACCTCTTGCTTCTATTTAAATTACATCTCCTTAAAACAGTGAGATATGGTCCTGTGGTGCCTGGTGATAAGCTTTAATTGTGTAGCCCTACATGCCCAAAAATTTCTGAATAATAATAATTTTTTCAAATTTCTTCTAATTTCCTGTGAGAACAACTGCAGAAGCAAATGAACTCAGCTCATCAGAAGGTCAGAAGCTCATCAGACTTCTTTATCCCCTCCTAGACCAAGCCCTTCTCAAACCAAAGAACAAAATGGCCAGCCAGCCATAAATAAATCATAGTTGTATGACTGTAACTTCCCATCATGTAGGAAGACACATGGGAAAGGCCAAGTATACTGAAAACGAAGGAAAGATTTGGAGATACAGTTAATTTGAGATCAGGAAAGCTGGATTCATTTCTTGTCTTTGCCACAGGCTTTTTCTGAGACATCAGATAAATTACCCAGTTTTTCTGTGCTCTGGTTCCTAGGCATAAAATCAGGATAATGCATGAGGAGGTTCACAAGGAGGAGTGAGCAAAACATGGGCACTAGCATTGTGTCACCCTGCAGCTCACATACCCAGCAAGTAACACTGCTCTTGAGTCAAGCCTTGCTTTTTTTCATCTGTCCTCTGCTTGTCTTGCCCACCCAGCATCAGATCCATCTGGGCAAGGGTCAGTCCAATGCCAAGGCAAGGTCTTGCAGGCACCATCGTACCTGAGCAAGAAGAGGACCTACACAGGGGTCCATCTGAAGCCTACATTGTGACATATCTGCCCTGCTCTTGTAGGCACACACGGGAGTCTTATTTGAGTTTAGTGATGTACCAAATTGCTGAGCAAATGCATCTGCTCAGGGTGTCTATGGCAGTCTCCTCTATGCAGAGTATTGCAGTGACATAGGTTATTCAGCGGCAGGTTTGGCTCATGTCACTACAGGAGCACCATTGCAGCAGTGACATCAATTGTGAGCACCAGGCAGGCAGCTCCCATCTCCCAGTTCAGTGTTCTAGCTCAGAAAATAGGTTTGGGGGTGAAATGAGCAGTTTAATCATAAAGCAACAGCAGGTACCCCAGGCTTGCAGGTTTGGAGAGGCATCAGCGAAAACACCATCCTTGGGAAACCACAGCCGAGTGTTCGGAGGAGGGGAACACACACACACCTTCAACACAGAGGACGGGACTTGCCTTGCAGCCTACACAGCACCTGCAAATACGTGGGAGTGAAATTCAGTTGTCTAACACCACAATGGTCTCACTTATTCAGTTGGAAAACCAGCCTTCAGACTAATCCTCCTTAGAGACTTGTTACGAGGAAAATTTCAGCTTGTAATGTCATTTTGGTTATGCACATGAAGACAAAAAAAAGGAACAGCTTGATTTGAAGTATTGAGCATCTGCAGCTCCCGTTGACTTCAGTGGGATTTCTGACTGGTTGACACTTCTGAAAATGAAATTAATGATTTCAAAGCAGAAAAAGGTTGTTTTTTTTTTTTTTTCTTCCATGTAACCCAGAACTTGTGGATAAATTATATACAAACTAGGGAAAAAAAAGCTGTAGGGCTGAAGCCACGCAGAGAATTTTCAACCAAAAAGTGCCATCATCAGCATATAGAGATACATGTATTTGTAGAAGCCTCTATTTATGCTGCAATATGGTGCGCCACTGCAATACAAAAATAGAAATGATACGAGTATGATTATTACTATTATAAGTTATTATAGCTGTAATAAGAGAATACAACAGTTAACAGTGTTAAAGACTCATTTTAACTTTGCTTCCTCACTAGTCTCCCTGGGATTTTTTGTTTTGTTATTTTTTCAAGTAAGTACAAACTGTTTTTGCCTTTTACAGGCTCTATGTTCAACTCCATTTTTATGTCTCTCAAAAACAGCAACTTCTGATTTAAATGGCTCTGAGCAGGCATTCATAATTGAATTCCACTACAATTTTTTAACAAAACCACAGATAGGTTGTTTGTTTTTTCAAGCTAAAATTAGTTATAGCCATCAATACAAACGGTCTGCATACCTGCAGGTTTGTGTGGTGGGCTGCCCACAGCACCCTCATGGTGCCAGATACAAACTTAAACTAGCAATTTGGAATGATTTCAACATCAGTCTTCCCGATTTCTCTGTCTACAGGCTTTCTGAGTAATTAAAGATTGCCTGGCTCTTGCTGGAGACCACCAGTGCATTAGCCAGTATCAACATCAAGCTTTTGGAAAGTGCAGCTACTTGTATTTGGTGCCTGTATTCCACAGTTGTGAAAGGTGACAGGGCTCGTGCCAGGCAAGAAGTAGTTGCCATATATCTTGTCATTAGTAAGGCTTTGCAATTGCTTCAGGGGATGATCTCGAGCAAACTGAGAAAACACTAGAGGAAGCTCTCATAAAATGTATGCAAGTTTGATTGGAAATGCTATCTCCAGAAAGCAGTTTTTTAATACTGCTCTATCAAAATGGAATAGCATAAACCAAGGATTTTCAGGTCTGGTACTGCTTCATATTTTCATGAGAGATGTGGACAACTCAGTATGTTTGAATTTGTAGATTATATCAAACTGATAGAGTCTGCATGCCTGTTAAAGCATTCAAAAGTATCTTGAAAAACAGGGAAAAGGTAGTCTTAAAATAATAGGATGTGGTTCCAGAAAGTATAAAGTTTTAGAGTTACGGAGCAATAAGCAAATCCCTCAGATATGAAAGTCTGATGGCCAATGATAGTTTAGACAGAAGTTCCTCAGAAGAATATCTGCAGCCTACAGTAGATCACAAGGTAAACACTAGTGAACAGTATCATGCTCATGTTAAAAAAAAAATACACTGAAGCACATTGTTAAATTATCTTAATTAATGTTACTGCAGTCCTCAGAAAAAACTGTATGGGACTGTTCTGTACAGTTCTCAGCCATAAAGTTCAAGGAAAACATGAAGCAGTGGAAAGACCTCAGAGGAAAGCAATGATTTCAGAGGCACACAGTCTTGAAGGGACAGTTAAAGGAGATGATTCGTCATTTAGGGAGAAGTCTGGAGGGAGATCTACTAACCATCTTCAAAAACAAAGACGTAATTGCAAAGAAGAAGCAGATAAACTGATTTCCTTGTCCAATGTGTAAAAATAAGAAAGAAAAGCCAACGAAAGTCAGATAAAAGCCCGGGAAAATCTTTCTAGTGAGAAAGTTGCTTAAGTCAAGGAACAGACTGCCCTGGACATGTGTGTGGAATCTCTACCACAAAATGTTTGGGAGCGGGTTGGACAGATATTTTCTAGGAATAAGGTGGATCCTGCCCTTGGGTGAGGGACAGAGCTCTCTATTGTGTTCTCCATGGTTTCTGTGCATTCCCAAGGTTTTCCCAGCCAGCTGACAATGCAAAGGGAAGAGTTAGAAACTCAGCTTACAATGACTTTTAGTTGTATATTACCATCTAAAGCCTGGCAGCAACCCCTATAATTGCACTGTACTGCAGGTCTAGGAACTGCTTGGTATTCCACTCCCTCTAGTGTGGAGTTCTTCATTCACTGTGACTTCCCAATGCAGTTGTGGTCCAAATGTCCCTGAAAAATATATTTATGTTTGACTGTGAAGATCCTTAATAAAATAAGTCCATATGTTTGGATAGATTAGGCTAATATCTTGGGCTAGTATCTTCCTTCACCATTAGATGACATTGTCAATATGACTTTATTATATCTAATTTTTAACATGATACTTGAAAGCACAGTTCCTTGGATGGATGTATGCATGGTTACCCTAACAGATTGTTCATAACTTCTTATAAAAAATTCAGTTGAGAAAAAGGAACTCAAATGCCTTCAAACTGAAATAAAACAATAATAGCATCACAGGAAAGAGACCAAAAGCTGGAAAATTAATTGTACAGGGAGGACATAACTTAGACCCACTTCACCACTTCTGCAGCCAGAGAAACTAAGCATAGACTGGCACAAAAATCCTCCTGCATCAAGGGCACCGGGGCCAGGGTGCAACTAAGGGCAGAAAGGAGAATAAAGAGACCTAACCTTGCCAGTGGGAAGACAAGAGTACACAAAAATTTAAATTAGAAGAGTACCATTTATTATAGACATTTTTTTATTTAAAAAAATACCACCACTGTATTTGGAAATAGCCTGAGAGTGAACAGGAGTGCCTATGGCCCTGGAGATGGGAGGATGAGAAGGTGAGGAAGAGAATAGAGCTGTGGAGGTGGGACAAAGTCCTCAACAGGGATGTGGGCAAGGTTTAATCACGGTTGTGACTGAGGAAAGGCACACACAGCTCCTGAGGGGTGATGGCAGTGTCCAGCCTCTGTCACTGTCACTAGGTGAGAGTGCCAAATAAAATTAATTCATCAACAGCATTTTCTCTTAGCAGCTAATACACTGCTCACTAGGAGGATGTGGCAAGTAAAATACTTACATAAGCATTTATAAAGACTAATATCTAAATTATTAAAATGGGAAATTTTGTTTCCAGGCATGAATGGGAAGACAACATTAAACTGGGAAACTAGTAGTAAGTTTTCATTAAAATGTCCTCATAAAATTTGAGCAATGCTTGTAAGAAAGATACACACCACATCTATTAGTAGACGGTGGTCTTGCTGGGGAGAGGCGTGATTCTCTGATCAGTCAGTGAAAATGGTCATTTCTTATCCTAAACTGATATAAAGATGGGACCACGGGAGTACAGACATCAAAAAACCCTCTGCTGCCATGCGTGTTATTTTCTTCTAATTTCTTGTGAGAATATAGCTAAAATCCCATAGAGGTCATACCCATTTGGACTTCTGCAGTAAAGAAGAGCATGTTAACATAACAAGTATCTTCTGCACAGGGCAGGGGAATACACCTATTTCTACTTCAGCTCATTGGCAGCTCCCAGTACAGCAAACCATTTCCTATCAGCTCTGATTCATTTTAGGAAGGAGTTTTGGGAATGTTTTCTTACAGACCCCTCAGAAGACATTAATCAGTGTGACCCCCAGTGGTACATCTCAGAGGTCTTACTTAGTGCTCAGTCCCCAGAGGTACAACCCAGGAACAGCAGGTACAGTCACAGTGCAAACAGGAGTGATGGGTTACTAACACCCCAATATGCTGTGTCCCACTAGGGAAGAACAAATGCCAAGAGCCTTGGGGCTCCAAGTTTTTTCCCCTCTCAATTTCCTTAGCAAATACACTTTTGGTAGCACCTGCCCACTTCAAACCTGCATCTTTACCATTCAGCTCCCTTTGTGGAGAGCCACAATGCAGGCAGGTAGCTGCAGGGTCTCCAGGTGGGACCCCATTTCTTGGGGCACATTGGTCATCCCCTGAAGGTTGCTTGAGGGCTGCCTCAGTGGACTGGACACCAAGGACATGAGCTCTTTCATTACCCAGCTATGGCTTGTCAGATCCAAGACAACAGCTCATGCTTTTAGCTCTGGCAGTCCCTATAAGCCTTGTACATCAGAAGAGACAAAATCCTGTATTATAGGTGTTATTCTACTCTGGCTAATGAAACAAGACCCTGCATAGCTTCACTGTATGATCAAAAGCTTTTAAAAAGCACAGGAATCTCTAAAATTCCATATAAAAGGATCTTCTTCAGTGTTTCATATTAGTATAAGTTAATTTTCTTGGTGGATTCATTAATAAGACTGTTATCATGCTATTTTGTTAATTGTCTTAGAAAGACTTGCTCAAATAATGCAAAAATTAATTAGCCAAAAATCATTATGAAGATCATAACCTGTTTACTTACCTGTTTCTGAACATCTATAATATTAACTATCCACAACTACTGAAGTTCCTCAGGGTTGTTTTCATGACACTTGGATGAACACCATGCTGTATAAGTTGCATGAACTGTTCAGCTACAGGACATGTTTTGAGAACGCACCACTTGTTACGCTGCAGTTTGAAATGGTCCTATTATCCTGTTTGGATGCAGAAGAGAAATGTTGGTAACATTTACAACAGATAAAGTGAGTTCTGTTCTCAGCCACTGCCACTTTCCACAGACTCCAGATTCCCACTGATTCATAACTCTTTTGTTTTCAATTTTTTGTAACAACCACAAGAAAAGGTTGTTTGTGTGAGATAAGGCACCAAATGGCTAAAGCCTAAATGGTTCTTTGAAAATTAGCCATTACTTAATGTTCACTATAGGACAAAGACTGTAAACAAAATATTCCATATTGCATGAACTCCTCTGCAAACCCCGTTTTATGCAAAAAAAAAAAAAAATGCTGCTGATGTTAGGTCAGTTTTTTATAGAGACCCCAGTTGCTGTCCCATCCCCTTTCAGATGCAAAGTGTGTAATTCCTGAAAGTCAGCTAAGACATCAAGAGACATTACCCTTTGGGAAACTCCCAAAGTGCTATGTGGGAAAAGTATTTATAACTGAATATACAAACCTGGCAAACCTGGGAGCAGATTGTGACCTCTGACTCAGAGAAGTCTCATATTGTATTAATTTAATGCAATGGGATAGTACAGAAATTTAATGAGCTTCTATTGGAAACACAGCAACCCCCATTTAATCCTGGGTTGAGTAGGGGGCCTGTCCTGCCATGTATCTCACCCAGCAGCCACAGTCTGAAGGGAGGCAGTAGCAAATAGATCAGAGGCAGGTACAGTTAGTCTTATTAGTCTTATTATAAGTGGTTATGAAGCAAAATGCCAAAGAGGACATTTCTTCCTAGCCCTAAACATATTTGTATAACTTTAAAGACTTTAAAATACCTGAGATCCTGAGACCATAGTGACAGCAAAATGCATTCCTTGTGTGATTATTGTGTTGGGTTTGTGTGTATGTGGGGAGTGGGTTTTTTAGGTAGTGGGGGAAGGGCCACCTTGT
>NW_010339455.1:52907-65721 GCF_000700745.2 Antrostomus carolinensis | reverse complement strand
GCTGCGAGCCTGCTGCTTCCCGGCCGGGCTCCCCCAGCCTCTGCCTCGCCTGCCGAAGCCCATCGATGGTGGGTGCCGGGGGCAGCTCACTTCATGCCCGGCCATCGGGCGCTGCGGGGCCAGCGCGGACTCCCTGCGAAAGGGGGCAGGAAGGAGGGCTGGGATTTTCCCGGTGTTTTTTGCTTCCTGTGAGAACAGCGAAGCAGTTGGAGGCTGACCTCTAATCGCATTTTGGCAGTCTGGGTGTTCTCGGCTCTGTCTCTGCATCTCCCCTTCCCGTCGGGGAAGGCTGACATCACCAGGACAGGATTTGATGACTTGGCTGGGTGGGGTGGTGGCTCCAGCCCTGGGTACCTTTGTCCTGTAGCAAGCGGGCAGCGGCTGTGCCTGTTGCTCGGGAAGGTGAAGCCCATGGCGGTTTGGGGTCAGGTTGCGTGCTTCTGGCATCGCGGTGTGTGCAAAGTTGTGGGGTTTTTTTTTAATTCGAAACTGATTTTTAGATCTAATGAGCCCTGACTACTGGGGCGGTGAGCCGGTGCTGCGGGTGGGAGGTTTTTGCCGAGGTGTGGCTCTGTTTCCTGTTCTGCAGGGCACTGAGTCTGTTATGTAAATTCCTTAGATAATCTTTAAGTAAAACCTCGCATTTTCTGGAAAATCACAAGTTGTGTGGGAAGTCAAATTGGATTTTGAACAGAACTTTTGTTACTAAATAAGATTTAAATTTAAACTCTATCTTTAGCTGTTAGCACTTCTACCCTTTTCTCTCTTCCCCCATACATGTGGGGAATTGTTTAATCATTACATACAGACATTAAAACAAAAAAACCCAACGTCTTTATAGGTGAAATCTGTGTATGTCACAGATGTAACGAATGATCTGTGAATAATGAAATCTGTGTATGTCACTTGACATACACAGCAGGCTTTCAGCCCTAACTTGTTCTCCTGTGCAAGAGCTCAGCTCCATTGTATTTATTGCTCTTTACTGCAGTTAAGTGGTTTTTATACTTGTATTTTAGGGCAGAAGGGTTACAAGATACTTTCTCTGACTTACAGAATTCTGTGTTCTGTTAGTAAAAGCTGTGTGTTTTCTTTTTTAATTACTAGGAAGATGCATATTTTTCCATAAAAAACTGGTTAGCTCCTTTGAGTCCAAACAGCAGAGCTTTTTGTGATGCTGTATCCATACAGAAGGCAGAGGCTTCTGGAAGGATGTGGTTAGCACGGTTAAGCTCTAGGAAAAGCCCATTTAATTGCCTGCTGAGCTCTATACCTTTGGATGCAGCAGTGGCCTCTTGATGTACAGAAGGTCATAAGCAGGCATTTTAAATCTTGCCACATAAAATGATGTATAAAACAACCCTCATATCAGTGTGAGGCAACTTAAACCCTTTGGATGAAAGGAAGAATAATGTGATGCTTGAAAACTGGCATTTGCTTTGTCAGAGATGGCAAAAATCTCCATAATACTGAGTAGTAATTCCTCTTAATATCACAGCACAGTCCTTTCTGGGAGCTTACGGTAGGCTAATACTTGATGTAGTGTGGTGGGGGAGGGCGGGCTTCAGTAGTGTTAGATCACTAGGTGGCATGCTTGTCATGAGCCCACTAATGTGCCAATACCCCCCATGCAGTATTGGGGTCACTAAACTGCTGGAAACGACATCTGATGTGATGTGAAACCCCAAACACATGTCACTGAGGCTTTCATGCCTCTGACCAATGCAAGGGGCCTGCCCTGTGTCCTTCACTTGAGGAAATCGGATTCTCCAAGTCGAAGGATGGCAGCTCTGGTTCCTCATCTGCAGTTTCAAAACAAGTTAGCCTATATGCTTCTGGAAACGGCTCTGTGATGTAGGTGAGTGGAATCTCCTTGCAGAGGCAGAATTCCAGGGGCTGAAAGTGGCTTTGTAAAAGTAGTGGTAAATCACCATGGAAATCTAAGGGAAATGTCTTGTGGCTTGACATAGCTAGAGGTAAAGAATATTCTAAAATGTTCTATTCTTCATGTAGGCTGATCAGCTGACTGAAGAACAGATTGCTGGTAAGTGTCTTGATGAGAATTTTTTTTTTTGCTAACTCCCTGTGACTGAGAGAAAATACATTATCTCAAGCATAATGATAATGGGGAAAAACCTTTTGACAATTTCAAATCTGTACTAACACTTCTTCAATAAGCACTTACTTTAAAAATTTTGGAAGATTAGTGGTTTACTGCCTCTTAATTTAGACTGTTCCTTGGACTAGAGATAATGATTTTTATTTTTTAGACTTTCAGACTTGAGTCAAGTCCTCCAAGATTTCTTGCAAACAGAAATTGCTAGACTCAAGTGAACTTGGAGTCAAAGCAAACCTAGGTACTCTTTAAGAAAGTGAAGCTAAACTTGAAATGGCAACAAATAAACCCAAAATGTATTTATTACACATTAATATAAGCCAATGACTTTTAAATAGCTTCTAATAGAGTGTCTGTAATTCAGACTGGTTAGGAGAAGGAGCCTTATTGGACCTTCTGGAGACCAGTCACTCACTTGTGGCTGACATCAGTTCTTATCTGCTGCCTTAAAAATAAGTGGTAAATGACAACACTTATTATTCCTGTGAGTCCGTTCAAACCGTGAAGGGAACCCATTATTAGGTCCCTTTGCTTATCCCAGGCAGCTGCTGTTTATGGTGCAAGATAATGTTGAAATGCATTATAGAGTTGTAATGCAGATAAAAGCCACAGGAAATAAGTTTGAAGATACTATGCACGTTATGTGTTGGTACTGTAAGTAATTTTTTATATTTTTGAGTGGTAATTCTTTCAATATATGGACAGTTAGGTAAAAAATTTCTTAAAATTGTATCAGGCATTGCCAGTGGACTGCATTTTTAGTATGTAGTTTTCTTATGCTGGTGATATTACTAAACCCTGGGACTGTTTCTGCCTCTAGAGTTCAAGGAAGCCTTTTCCCTATTTGACAAAGATGGTGATGGTACTATCACAACAAAAGAACTGGGAACTGTCATGAGGTCATTGGGTCAAAATCCAACAGAAGCAGAATTGCAGGATATGATCAACGAGGTAGATGCTGATGGTAAGTGTTGGAAAGGTAGTTATTAGTGCTGTGATCATCTTAAATATGTATGACCCCCATACCTGGGCTTGGACTGCATAGAGAAGATTCTGCGACTTGATCTCTTGGAGCAGTTTCAAAATACTTGGTAGACTATAAACTGTAAGCAGTGTCAATTTTTTGATTGCTCTCAGCACAGCAGTCAAAGATGCTGGCAGTATTAGTGAGAATCTAAAAAAGGGGATGGGCAGAGACAAAGTTACACTGTTTGTCTTTAATATTTTATGGTTCACAGGGTTCCTATTGCTATCTGACTTGCCCTGACCTGCCATTAACCTGTGTTTCCACCCAGCTTTTCTATACATGTTTCATCAGCCCATGTTGGTCTTAATAGCTTAATGTCTGTGGTTTTGTCTAAGGCCCAAAATATGGTAGGAGCGGAATAGTGTTAAACTTCCAAGAACTGAAAACACAAGGAGAGACTGTATAGTGTGATGTACTGTATTAGGTCCCTGATAGGGGGAAGGGATGGGAGGCAAAATCAGAAAAACCTTCCCATATCAAGTCTATCAGAGTTATTTTAAATGGATGTCAGAGGTAACTGCACATCTTGTTTCTGAGGCTCCAGGCAGGCTAGCAGTTACAAAAAGGAAAAATGCTTTTCCCTGCTCAGTGACGTTAAGGCTTTGATCTTGTGTATTGGTTGTGATAGTGATTTTTATTCAAAATCTCTGTGAAAAAAGTGAAAGTATATTGACAAGAATATAGGTTATCTGATTATCAGACTACATTAATTACAACTACTTTCCTAAAAGTGTAAGTTGACTTTAATTGCTAACTGTTGGATGCAGATACTGAAAAACTTTAGGGTTTGCAGTGCTACATAGAGTTTGTGTATTGTGGCTTCTCCAGGCTGCAGTCCACAATGCTGCACTGGTAGATTAAAAATGAAAGGAGACTGAGGACTTCAGATAAGGATGCCTGCCCGTCTTTTAAAACTTGTTTTATGGTAGAATGCTTTACTATTATTCTGAGCCTTCACTGAGGAATTTTCAAAGCTGAGTACAAGGCCTATATTCAGATTTAGCTGGTAGATAAAGCTGGCCATGATAAATAACTCTGTGTCTCAACCTGGAATCCCTAAGCTGCAAAGGTTTTCTTAAACTGCATTTATTTAGCTTCTTTGCTCTACTTACCCAGTGAGTTTGTATGTTTCTCTCAAGCAATGGGTAGATCTAAGTTGCCCAGTGTACTATTTAATGTGGGGTTTTTTGCTGTGCAGGGCTGAATCCTGACTATACAAATGTAGCTTCTGCTGTTTCAAAGAACTTATGTCACCATACAGCTTTTTTTGTAGCTTTGAGCAGCCTGAAGTTTGAATCCTTACCTTGAATGAAGAATTTAACATTGAGGCCTCATCCCCCAAGGTTTTTACCAGGGATGTTCAGTTTTGCAGTGAAATGCCTGTAAGAGCACCTACTGCTAAGCTTATCAGAAGTACCACATAATGTCAGCTTCTCTCATGCCACTGGAATTTGCAGATCTTTGCCCCTTAAAATGGTGCATTACTTTTGTGATGTACAACAGATGTTGATAAGGAAGTTGATTTTTAACAAGGAGCAAGCATTTATGAGCAGCTTGGTGAAGTGTAATTTTCTCAGATTTTAGATATTGTGGATTTGTAGTACCAGCTTTATAGTACTTTCCCTTCTGGAATCCCCCACAGCAATTGGGAGATTCTAAAGAAACTAACCAATGAATTTTG
Source organism: Antrostomus carolinensis (assembly GCF_000700745.2). NCBI lineage: Eukaryota > Metazoa > Chordata > Aves > Caprimulgiformes > Caprimulgidae > Antrostomus > Antrostomus carolinensis. Next base: position 60,897 of record NW_010339455.1, on the reverse strand, counting down.
GGAAGTGATTTGGAGTAAAGATCAGTCTTAGTATTGGTTAACCTTGGAGCATCAAAGCCAACATGTTACTTGCAACTTAAATGGCTGGTGGTATGGTTTAACCTGGAAAGAAGGCTAGAGTTGATTTTGTTGTGCTGAAGCATGGCAGTGACAGTGGCTTCTGCACTTTGTCATAGCAGAAAGGCAATGGTAGCAAATTGAGGGAGACTATCCAGTTCTTCTTTAAAACATTCTTATAGAGGATCTTTCAGTCTTGTCCTTGGCTAAATTAAATGCTGTCTTTTTCTTTTTTTGACAAAGAAAAGCAAAAACATGGAAGTTTAATTTTTGGAAGTTTCTTTTAATTAAGGCAATGGCACTATCGACTTCCCTGAATTTTTAACCATGATGGCCAGAAAAATGAAGGACACAGACAGCGAGGAAGAAATCCGTGAGGCATTCCGAGTCTTTGACAAGGTATTAATAAAAGTAAAAATATTGTTTAGGTGCAGTAATGATGTCCATTTTTTCCTCAGTGTTTTTTCTCTTCTTTTCCAGAGGGAGGGTGGGGAAGTCCTCTAGTAGAAGCAGAGGAACTGGAAACAGAGCAGGGACTGTTCTGGAAACAGAACCAGGACCATTGCAGGCTGGTTATCCCTGCTTTACACAGCAAGTCTAAGCTTTAGGCTCATCTGTGAGGAAAACTTTCTGTGCTTTCCTCAGGAGCAGAGATGAACAGACCTTGATGGTCGGAGGGGAGTGTGGTGGAGGGGTGGGACTTTTCTGTATGTTCTGACTTTAGTGGAATGGGGAAATGTTTGCATGGATGTACAAGGTTTTATACTTCATGGAAGCTTTTGAAGCTAAGATGATGTCAGTATTTAGAGGGACATGAGGTATTGCATGTTCCATTTTCAAGATGTGGACTTTGAGGTGGTTTTCAGGAAAACTTATGAGCTCTACTTGCTCCATCTTATTTAAGGATATCTGGGCATCCATGATGAACGTCAATTATTTCTAGAGCAGGGGTTCCCCTCTTTGGATTGCTTGGATATAACACATGTGACAAAAGAATTGTGCTGAGCGGTGGCTGGTGCAGCCACTAAGCTGATCCACACACGTGTGAAAGAAGGCCTTACTTTTTCTCCTTTTTGTAAAAAAAAAAAAAAGTGTCATTCTCTAGTACTTAGCTGGAAAACATGCTAGATGGAATGTTTGGTTAGTACTTCATCTTCCCTATGTGGTTGTTTCTGTAGGGTAGATTTGTGTTTAAAGCCACTGAAGTAGCTTATCTACTGGTGATGGCCATATGAACTCCTGCTCTAAGCTAGTGTGTTCTTCCTGTGGATGGAAGAGGACAATTTCTGAAATGGCTAGGGATGAGCTCTAGGTTTGGATATTACTAATGGGAGCACTGACTTAGTCTTTTTTTTTATTTATTTTGCCATGAAGCTTTTCACAATTCCTTACAAGTAGAATTTAAATGCTTTCTTTGAAGGTTTGTTCTCTGTCATCTTATCCAAGAGGCCTAAGCTGTCCACCCGCAGTCTGGTTAATAGAGGTAGTATGACACAGAAGAGAAAGCTGACTGTTCTCGCTGGTGGGGAAATTGGTCTCTTTTTTGTGGCCTTGGTTAGGCAGCAGATACTGAACAAACCCCATTTTGTTTCTGGGTTTATTTTTGAAAACTCTTTAAAAGCATTAAAAAAACCTTATCACAGCTACAAATCAGGCATGCAGTTATTCTTACAGTACAGTAATTGTATAGAAGGATATGATGGCATGCATGCTTCATAAGGCCATGGGACTAGTACAAGCTGTAGGGCTCTTTCAGTGTTTCGACTGCATATCTGTCCCACGTGCTGTAAGGCTAGTTCAGAAGTAGTTAGGGGAAACCTAGATGTAGTTTCAGAGTTAATCAGTGTCAAGATTGTTGATCATGATCTTGTGCATCTCTTTCTTCACAGGATGGCAATGGCTATATCAGTGCAGCAGAACTACGTCATGTTATGACAAACTTAGGAGAAAAGCTAACAGATGAAGAAGTAGATGAAATGATCAGAGAAGCAGACATTGATGGGGATGGGCAAGTCAACTATGAAGGTAAAAAGATACTTGTCTTGACTCAAAGCCATTACTCAGATTGAGTGAAGCCTGTTGCATAGGGCATTCATTTCTAGTACTCGAGACACCAGTTTATTTGGTTGTCCACTTTTATGGACAAAAACTTAGATACAGTGAAAGGGGCTTTTTATGGCAAGTGTGTTTAAGAGACTTAGCAGTTGAAGTACTCTGGAGACAATAAATCACTGACTTTTTATCTTTTCAGAATTCGTACAGATGATGACTGCAAAGTGAAGAGACCTCCTTTACACCTTTTTTTCCTCTAGAAGAATCAAATTGAATCTTTTACTTACCTCTTGCAAAAAAAAAATGTTCATTTATTCATTCTGTTTCTGTATAGCAAAACTGAATGTCAAAATACCTTCTGTCCACAAACTGCATGTAATGGTTGGTGGTCCTGTCCCCAAAAGATAAAGTTAAACATCAGTTTTACAATATAAATAATTGTACTACCTTGAAAATAAAAAAAAAGGAAGCACTTAGTGAACTCAAAAGTTCCATTTGCTAATGACTATTACACTGTTTGGGCTGGCCAGTTTTTCATGCATGCAGCTTGACAATTGAGCACAGTCAGACATTTGTATTAAAATGGAAAAAAAAACCCCTAAAAGATCCACTCTTTTGCTCAATGGTGGATTCTAGTTCAATTTGTAGTAAAATTGTCATAGCTGGTTTACTTTAAAATTGGTTTATACCTCAGGATGGTATGCAGCAAAATGGTTGAAGGATGCAAAACTTAGAGAAAATGCCCTAAAGGTTGAATGGTTCTCCTGTACGTAGCAGTGTGCTCCAAAAATACGATGATCTTAACTACGGATGGCATGTCTGTGTTAAAATACTGGTTTAACATTGTCTGCATTGCACTATAGTGAAACGGGTGTCGGGCTGTTACCGTTCACAAAATTTTTAAAAGAAACCTTCACCAAGGGAGCATCTTTGGACTCTCATATTTTTAAAACCTTCTGTACCATGACTTGGAGCTGGCGGAGTAGCCTGTGGACTTCAGCACAACTATCAACATTGCTGTTCAAGTTACTACAATTTATGTCCATTCCAAGTTGTAAATGCTAGTCTTTTTTTTTCCAATAAAAGACCATTAACTTAAAGGTGGTGTTAAATGCTTTGTAAAGCTAAAATATATATATAATTGAGATAATAAACCAAAAAAGCAGTAGGAGGGAAGTGTTTCTATGAATGACTTGCTGCTAAATTATAATGCACATGTATGCAATAAGTTATCCCCTATCTTTTCAAGATGGCAAGAACTGACCTCCTGTAACCCAAGACCTTTGCTATAAATAAATGAACTTGTGCTTGCCTTTCATATTACGACAATGTTAATTTAGTTGGTCTCAAAGTCGTGTAATGCTGACTCGTCAACTATCAGCAGAGAAAGTAACACCTCATTTTGCTAAAGTGGAGAGCTCTGAGCATGCATGTCAATACTGGGGAAACATGTATAGGTTGCTTTTTTTTTTTTTGACAGGTTATAGAAACTAGTTGGAGAATTTAAACAGCATGGACTTCATAGATATCTGTGATTCGCAAACATGCCAAAAATGCATTTCTCTACCCACAGAAAGAAAACAAAAAGGACATTTCTTTTACAAAATGTAAAAAACAAACTAAGCCTTTTTGGAAAGTGGGGCTATTATGTCTTGACTATCTTCTCAAACACTTGCATGAATTTTGTGGGTTGGAGAAGAGGACTAGGGTTAATTTAAAAACCATCTTGTTCTGCTTTGCATGCACTAGCAGTGCTTAGTCATTCCAGGTATCTGAGTAAGTATTCTCTGATGCTTCAGCTTCCCCATGAATGAGTGGCAAAGCAGCAGTGTCCACTCTTCTTTGAAAGAAGAATGCTGCTTGGTTTTTTTGGGTTTGTTTTTTTTTTTTTTTAATAGCAGAGCCTCCATGTAGAAGGCTTTTATGCTTGGGTGGGAGGGACTACAGCTTAATTACTTGACTGTAAGTTTGTTTCCAAATGGAACTGGAGTCGCAAACCTTAATTGCTTAACTACCTTTGGTTTTGGAGAGTATTGATACTATCTCTTGAAAGAGGTGTGAGTCTCCATTCATCCTGTCTAACTGAGGTGCCTGTGTTAAGAACTTGGTTGCTTGAAATGCAGCTTTGTTCAGTGGAGGTTGAGATGCCTCCAGAAGGCATTTGAGACTATCTGCCTTCAGTGACTTTTTTTTTTTAATTTTATTTTTTCTTTGGGGGGTGGGGGAATTTCTGGGTGACCTTAACCAAGTGCCTAAAAGTTAGATGGGCTGAATGTAGGCAATGGTTTAAATCTCTGGTTGTTGCAAGGGCTTCTTGCTATGGCTGTGTATGCTGTCTTAGCAAACTGGCCACAATGATGGGAATGTCTGTCATTTGAAAGTAGTGTCTTGCATGGCAGCTGCAAACTGCTACTTTGGTAGTGCTTGAGAAAGGCTGCACTGATTCTGTAGACCAGCTTTTAAAGAAAACATACTCAAGAGCAAGGCAAGGTAGGAGCAATGGTTGCTGCTCTGAACTAATTACTTCTTCTGCCCGAGTGTGCAGAGAGATCTTGTCTAGTAGGTAAATGCTTCTTACCATCTATCTGTCATTCACTCACGGTTGGTAGGGTAGTTCATTTAAGAACAGCTGCTTTTAGCTTATTCAGTGTGCTCTGTGCTTGCTAGCAAAGAAACCTCCTTCCTGCAAGAGGTTCTTGGCTTGATTAGAAATTGTCTGGCAGTGTGCAGTGTTGGTATGCCCTGTAACTGAATCTGCCTGGAGGTATCTATTAACTGACTTCAGTACCACCTCAACCTCGAGTAAATGTATCCTCTGTACAGGACTTTAGATCTGTTCCCTTCTGCATAGTGAATATCTAGAGAAATGAAATGGTGTCATCAAGGACTTTTGTTTTCTTTTTTTTTTTTTTTTTTCTTCCTTTCTGTGAGAGCGTGTGTGTGGCTTTGGTGTTTTCCAAATGTGAAAGTGTGGGCTGGATACACTTGGTGCATGGCTTAGAAACAGGGGACTGGAAAGAACTTCCTGGGTCATCAGATCCAGTCCCCTGCTATTGCAGGCAACCGTGTCATATAATCCTTTTAATAAACTGATCAAGCTTAACCACCTGCTTGTAAGTGGCTTGTTTTCATGGAAGTTCTGTAACTCATGTTGCTCTCAACCGATGCAAGTAATATATGAAATATGAAGTTAATCAAAAGGTCCTCCAGCTTAGCTTTAAGTTTATCATTACACTTAACTGGCTTTCTCAAACCTGTTATTCTTTGCACAACACTCAGGAAAGTGTTGAATCTTTACACCCCCTTGCTATGAATAAGAGTTGGTGTGCTTGCTTATTTTTTTTTAATGGAAAAGATGGATGTCTGGCTTGTTGAAATGTTAGATATGTTAATTGTCAAGGCAAGAAACAATTGAGTTACTTGTATTTGATACATAAATTTAAGGCTAGAGTATACATAACCATTTTTAAAATACATCAACTTGCAGTGTAGTTTTATATTTAATACTGAAATTGTACTGCTAAAGTTTAAACTGCTGTTAATCATATTCCTCTTCTGATCATAATGAAAAATAAAGGGTAAGAAAATGCTTAACATAGATCATTCATTATCATGCTTATTTTATTAATAATTCAGGTACTGAAATGTCTCCAGGTATGGGGCATTTGTTTTGTTGGGTGGGGTGGGGTGAGGGGGGCGGGGAGGTGGAGTTTGCTGATTTGGTAGAAGACTCAGTGCCCAGCCAATTGTCACACCTGTGCAGCTTCAGAAATACAGATGCTGTCAAAATCTCATAAAGAAATTGCCCTACACCTTATCGATGCATTAAATGCACGTGTGGCTCTGCTCTGTGGGCAGCGCGCAGTGCTGCAGCTGCCAGCCCCTGCACCCTCTGGGCAGGGGGACGAGCCTCCGTCTTGGTCCATATTTTGCAGTACACGTGTGATGGGAATGCAGATCCTTGTTCCCAGGTAACACCATCCTAAACTAAAAGCACAATCTTGGGGTTTAGAAACAACAGAGTTAACAGAGCTTGCTTTTCCCCTGCCGTGAAACTAACGGGAACACTTGTCTTATTGCAATGCATTTAGGGTTTGGGTTTGGGGGTTTTTTTGTTTGTTTGCTGGGGTTTGGTTGGTTCTTAAAATTTAATGACTAAGCAAAATCTGACGTGGGATTGTGGCAGGACCATGGCATGTCTTCTGACCACAGCCATCTAGTGTTAAAGTGAAGATGGCAATGATGAAGGCTGATGCCATGTTTCTCCTGACTGACGTTTAGGGAAGCAAATGGTATACTTGCAAATAGAGCAGGGGGACCCTGAAAATCAGTATGACAAACACATATGAAGTTGTGTGAGGATTTTTACATAACACCATTGCAATTCCGAAATATTAAAGGTTTGTTTGTTTTTTAAATCCAAAACCAAGATTTTGAAGTGAATTAGATAATGAATTGTGTATGGATCTGGAATTCCGAAGATTCTTGATGTTGTTTGCTATAGAAAATCTGTATCAGGTCCCAAGTACTTGAAGGATTTAATATTTTTATATTATATACTCACTACTCTCAGTGAGTATCCTAGAGAAGCATTCAGAGGATATTTGTAATAGTTGATAATTTGTTTAAAGTTTTATATTGAATCATCTGGTTTTGAGCTGAAGTGGCCAAATATCCCAATAAATGGCAGAGCTGCTGATTAGGTAGTAGACACTAAGAGAATCTCTTATAGTCCCATGGATAAGATTAAGCACAGCTGATATCCAGCATTGAGTGCTTGTGTTACCCTCTGTCCTAGTAGTGCTGGTAACCAGGAGCAGAGCAGAGCAGCCCAGCCTGTCATGCTCTCCTCCCTCTAGCACTGAGAAGGACCCTCTTCCTTCTGCGGTGCTTTGCTCTGCAGAGGCAAAAGTGTGCAGCACAGCCCTTTCGGCCTTCCAACTACTAAACTAGGAGAATAAAAAAACATTTGATACAAAAAAAGAAGCGTATTGCAGCAGGGGGTTAAATTTCTCCTGGATCCCTGTGGAGTGTGAGATGCTGAGTGACAGCAGCACAACATAGTGATGTTACAGAAACGAAGTTGAGAAGCAGATCTCCCAGCGTTGCCACCGCAGACCCTGATAAAGAGGTTGCAAGTTGCCCTTTTCAGCATCCCTACAGGTGCTGGACAAAGCTGGCTCTAGCTGGCAATGAGTACTGCAGCCTCCTATGTGGTGAATTCTTGTTCTGATCTTTCATAGATGCTTCATTGACTGGGAAATCTTGTACAGATCTCCTCCAAAGAGCCACTTTCATTTCAGTTGCCTCAGAAGTCAGTGTCTGCAGAAATACTGAAAGAATTATTCATAGTGCAGCCTTTTCCTGGCAAAAACATCTTCTAAGATAATTAGTGCTTGAAGTACAATATGAAAACTGGGCTTATCACCTAAAAATTAATAAAAATATTTTCTGATTTTTTTTTTTTTTACTTTTAGATCTTAAAATACGATGTATTTGAAAAACAGAGTCTTGAACAAAGTCCTACTTGCACTACCAGTTGCGGCATTTAAAAAGGACACAATATTTGAATAGGAACCAACTGGATCAATTGAGAAGTCCATGAAATAGCATTCCCCATTTTACTGGTTTGCAGTGAGGTTGGCAATAACAATGCTGACAGCGTAGTATGTATTCTGAAAAAGGATATGGTAAGAGAAATGGAAAGGGGAGAGCAAAAAGAATACCTGAGCATGGGACTGTTTTGTAGTCTTGTCTCATGGAGTATTTGTTGCCCATGAAGCTATAAATATTTGATTGTGAGCTCCCTGGGCATTCAGTTTTTCTAGTAGCAGCGCTGTCACTCAGTTTGTCTGCTTTTCCTAACCCACTCCCCAAAGCC
>NW_010339455.1:45301-52863 GCF_000700745.2 Antrostomus carolinensis | reverse complement strand
CCCCCCCCATGCTAACTCTTCATACACCTGAAAGTATTCAGCCTGGAAAAGTTCGCTGTAAACTTGCCAAACGTGCTCTGCTTATTCTGAGCTTCCTTTACAAATACATTAAAAATAATTTCCTCCAGACATTCTGGTAGGAAACAAAATGTAACCACAATTTCAGATAGGTTTTTACTGAATCTCTTTTGTTAAGTAAAATATTTTAACCCAGAGTATTTAGCTCCCTAGAAAGCTGTGTGCAACATCCTCAAAACTAGTTTCTCAAGGATTTTGATGTAAAATTTGATGGATATTTTCTAATAACTTATTTCTTTAGATATTAATAAAGTAAAAGTTGCTACACACATACACCAGATGCCCTGACAATTAATGAGCATGCATGATGCTGTCCACCCTACTTAGCTGAATTAAAGAAGAGAAGATTCAATCAGTAAATCAAGTCAGTAAGTAAAACATATTTTCACTACCAAAGAAGATACCTTGCTCTACAACACAGTTACAAAAGCATAGCTAAAGTGTGAAAATTGCCTTACTGATTTATTTTCCATCAAATCAATTTCTAGAGAAAGGTAATTTCTTCATTATCTCAGATTATTACTCTTTTCTATATTAAACACTTGTACACAGAGAAAATATTATGGCAAAACAATGGTCTCAGGGCTACAAAATTAAGCACTGAAAATTAAGAAAATACCCAATTAAGATTATCTGTGAGACTCCAGTTTAACCTATTGCAAATGTGATTGCAAAACGTTGTGATGCTGTCTTGTCTCATACTATACTGCCCACAGCATCTTTGCGTCAGTGTATTAAATATTTCATTGCAACTTTCCTTTTGAATGCATTATTCCATATACTAGTCACTACCCACTACCCAGCTCTTGTTCCAAAGACAGAATTACTAGTTTCTTCCATTTTTCTTATGGCACCTAAGTATCTGAGTGCTTCACAAATACTGCTTTCTTCTTAGGACACACAATGAAGTAAGGACGTGCTTTATCGTGATCAAGCAGAAGGAGCTGAGGTGCAGTCACTGAAGTCCAAAGCAGTATTTCTGCGGGCTCAGTGAGACGTTTTCATTTGTCAGAATCAAAATCATGCCCGATGTGTGGTACAAAGAGACCTCATCAGTAACAGTGTCATTTGTGTCTGAAAATCAGTCTGAGCCTCTGGATCAGGCAGTTGTTGACCAACATGCTTAGAGAAAGCGACCTTGCGTGGTTGACCCCTCCCACACTAGGACTCCACGCAGGAGCCAGGAGTGCTTGTTTTCCAGGGCAGCAGTAGCCTGCCTCATCCAGCCAGTCAGATTTTCTCTTCTTCCAGCCCCTGTATTACTCACTATGCATCTCCTCGTTTCTGCAACACAAGAGATCAACTATGCAGCATTTCTTTCACTGCACACCAGGCTGATGCATGCCCAGAGCAGCTCCTCTTGTGCCAGGGAAGAGAAGGATTTGAAATAAACACAGCGATTTCATGCAAGGACCACAAAATAGGGGGGTGGAAGGGAAGTAGGAGAATAAACATGGCAAAGAAACTCAAAGTCTGGCATTTCCTAACTTTGAGGCGTAGCTTTGTGCTTTCACTGCTGCTTCAATCCTGTAATTTACTACTGTGAGAGTGAAAGTAGAACTACACTCTCAGCACAGGAAACTCCATTGTGTGGCATCATGATGACACCCTTGTGAGTCATCATCCGAGCTGCTGCCTTTGGGCTCTGCACAGACTGTGACCTCTTGAGGTAACAGAGGGATGGCAAGCAAAGCTCTTCTGCTTCCTCAGCCAACCCAAAACGGGGAGGGAGCATTTTGTCCATGGGTTTGCAAAGGAAAGGTGGATTCAGGGACTGTGGGAGCGGCTCAGGGCTCTGCAGGAGGCTGTGCTTTAATGGTCCTAGGCTCTTCTGCCCATCCACTGTAACCATGACTCCCATGCCTCCTGTCGTCTGCCTGTCCTACCCCCTCCCTTCCTTTCTGTGTTATTCCATGCCCTTATCAGGCCCTATCTGAGCCTCTCAGACTTTTCTAGGTTTCCTTGACCCATGGTCCTTGCTCCTTTTTAATCTTTTCTGCTGTCATTGGTTAACTCTGATGGGCAGCTCAGCCCCACCAGCCACTCTCTCACTCCACTCCCTGGTGGGAAAGGAAGAGAATCGGAAGGGTAGAAGTCCAAAAACTTGTGGGATGAGATAAAGACATTTTAATCAGGAAAATACAAGCCGCATGCACAAGCAGGGCAAAATAAAATATTCACCATGCCTCATCGGCAGGCAGGTGCTCAGCCCTGCCCAGGACAGCAGGGCTCCATCTCGCATAATGGTTATTGGGAAGACAAACGCCATCACTCTGAACATCCCCTCCTTCCTTCTTCTTCCGCTAGCTTTTATTGCTGAGCATGACACCATGCGGTATGAAACATCCCTTTGGTCAGTTGGGTCAGCTGTCCCAGCTGTGTCCCCCCTCAACTTCTTTTGCCCCTCCAGCCTACTCACTGGTGAGGTGGTGTGAGGAGCAGAGAAGGCCTTGATGCTGTGTAAGCCCTGCTCAGCAATAACTAAAACATCTCTGTATTATGAGCACTGTTTGGGTCACAAATCCAAACCCCAGTACCTTATGAGCTGCTATGAAGAAAATGAACTCTGTCTCAGCCCAAATCAGTACATCAAGCCATCTATTTGTCTTTCTGATCAGGGCTACCAATGACACCTCTTCTTCCAGATCTCCATTCCTGCAAGCACCCACCAATATTTTATCCTAACCTGCTGATTTCTCACCAAGCAGCTCCGCGTTGTCTAAGACAGGGCCATCACTCAAGTCAGGGTGAATAAGAAACTCTTCCTGTGCTCTGCTCAGGCCCCAGGTTGTAGGTGTGGATCTGAGCCTCCCTTGGCTTGCAACAGCAGAGAGCTGTGATTGAAAATAAAAGATACAGAGCAGGTTGCTCCAAGCTTCAAGCTAGGGGTATCTGGTCTGTGAGGAGGTAAGCTGTTGGAAGTCTGCCTTGGCCATGAGTGTGCTATGAGGGTGCACTGCAGTGCCTCACTGCTTTCCTGAAATGCTGCTTTCATCTCAGAAGAGTTAATACTTTTTAAAATGTGAAGTGCACCACTCTCTCCCATATATATACACACACCTTTCTTCTTCCATTCAAGAAGAGCTTTGCTGTTCATTTCTCCTGAGCAGAATTATATTGGACATAAGTTTAAGCAGTCACTTCAGTCACATCACTGACATCCAGCCATCCTAAGCCTAAAATGTGGTAGATTTTTAAGGGATCGTCTTTGCTCATGGTTCTTCCTAGCAGAGATCAGTGCATCAAGTTTTGAACTTGGGGCCATAACGTGGTGCAGATGTGTGTAAGTCTGAGACAGTGAGGAAACTGGGACCAGGGACAGACTCTCCCGAGACACTGGGATCCCTCCCAACCCTTTTCTCCTACCAACTCTCCTCTCCTCTCTCTTCCCTTCTAACATAACCTCTATCTCTTCTTAGGCTTCATGAGCCACAATTTACCTATTCCATAAAGAGCCCCTCACTGAACGTAATTCTGTTAATAGGCAGCTTTAGATTAGGAGATCAGTTCCTATTTGCTAAACTGCTGCAGGAGTACCCCCACACAGAAAGTACAAGTAGAAAGCTCTCGATTGCAGAAGTATACATGCAGGAAAAGACAGATAAAGTTTGATTGCACTGATATTAAATTATTATGGTAGTTTGAAGTTTTATGAAGCAATAGTTATAATAATGCCATTTTAGTACTCTGTACTTAGACACATTAGACCTTCTTCCATACAGTAGGTAGTTACTATCTGGGGAAAAATAACCTTCCTTCTCTGATGTGGCAAAAAGCTTATTCGTATCAAAGCTATTACCATTAGTGAATATGTATAAATGAAAAAGTAAAATCTAATAAAATATATATAGCTAGGTACTTTTTTCCAGACTTTTGCAGTGCTTACTATGAAATAATGGAGTGTAGTTTAGCACTTCTCATTTTAACAGGATAGGGAAGCATTCAGATTCTTATTAATTATTAATGTCCATCACATGCAAGTGACTTCACACCGCCAGTCAAATGATATTACTTCAATGATGAAATACAAACCGAATATGTTCGCAGATTGTTAATTACTAAAGCAATACTGAATCTCACATGCAGCTTTAGTTCCTAAGCTATTACCCACAGGTTATAGAATCTACTTGTATGGCAACATAGGTATTTTTAGCAATTTACAACTTGTAAAGCATTGTCTTGACCAAATTCCAGATAAAATTAATCTGAGCAGTCAATACAATAGCAATTGGAGTAGGCATTAAGGTCACGTGGTTGAAGTGGTGAGAGAACAGAACCATTTTTTTTAGGACTATTGCTGGCTGCACACTGTTGACTGCTAGTTTGGGAATTGATTTCATCTCTTCAGTCTTACTCTATTGAATTGGTAAAATCTAGTTGCATGCAGATTTTCTCATGAATTTGGTATACTTCCTTCTGAGTGAATAGGTTGTGTTAAATATTTCAGCCTGGGATTTGACCCATTTTGCAAATTTATCACCTTACAGCAAATTTTATCCCAATTTTATGTTCCCAAATACAAAAACTCCATCACTCTTTTCAATGAAGAAGACCGAAAGCATCACTCTACGATCATCATGTTCTGTTTTATCAGCTCAGTGCCCATGAACTCTGGCAATTAGGCAGGATTAGGTGAACAAGGCAGATTCATCGTTAGCTCGGAATTTCTTTGATTCTGGAGATGTAGGTCAGACCAAGTTTTAAAAATGAGGTTTTGTGGTTTCATTTAATTTTTTATTATACCCTCCATTAAAAAAAAAAAAAGGTTTAAGAGGAAAAATGTGTTACTGGTATAAACAAGGGCAAGAAAGCTGGACTGATGGATTTAGGGAGGAGTAAAATATGAGTGTGTTTGGCAAAGCACTCACACAGAAGATCTCTGCTAGGCATGATGAGAGATTTCTGTAGAACCAGCTCCAGGAGAATCCCTGCAGAGAAGAGAGGCAAGTGAGGGCAGACGTGTTTGAGGGAAGATCTAAAATAGATGAAAAAAGGTGAAACATGCAAATAACCTTGGCAGTGCAACCTGCTACAAATTATAGCAGCCCTGCTGCAGAAGCAAAGCTGCCACAGGCTGCATTAATCTCCCAGACTCCCTGCATGGGTTAGAGGGGAAGAACAGGGAAGAACAATGCACAGGAGAAGATTCAGCAGGGACCTGTTTAATGTGGACATTGAGGAAAAAGTATGAAGAGGTGACAACCAAACTTGCTGCTCAAAAAGCTGTTCCCCTGTACAAGCTTTGTCTGGTGCCATGCCTGTTCCCACTTCTCTGGAAGGCGAGCAGCTGAGGACCACACGGTTGCTGGTACCAGACATGGCTGTGGTCAGCCCTGGGATCATGCTTTATACCCTGCCAGTCTCCATGCTTTAACTACTTCATTCTGGTGTGCTGAAAGGCATCTCCATTGTGAGGGAAGTCAGTGCTCCGAGCCTGCCTGCAGCAAGGGCTGTGCTGGCAGGGCCAACCATGATGGTCAAGCTGTCATTTATGACACAGGGGACAGTTTCTCTTCATCCCTGCACAGCTTCCTACCTTGCACAGAATGAGTGACCACCACTTGGTACATAGGAAAACAACGTGAACGAGCAAGCACATCTCTCATCTCATACTCTCCCAGGAGAGAGGAAAGCTCCATCCCAAATCTTTGTGCCAGCAATGCTGTGTTCAGGATAATGAGGTTGTCAGGGGACCCCTAACGCCGGTGCCCAAGCCTGTGCACCCCACAGATTGGGAAACAGACTTGGGACCCTACTGCACAGATCACAAGGGGGCAGGGCTGTATTGGATGCAAATGTTGAAGCCAAGGAGCTTACAGCCATGTCCAAGAACTCAGAAAACAATTTTCAACACCTTCACCTGTAGGCAGCAGCTGAGCAGGGGTATAGGGGTCTGTGACTTGGGAGCAGTGGGACACAATCCTTTTGCATTTCCAGTTCCAGCAACAGCTCTAGTGTTGGCTTGCCTTTCTGTCTAGTCTTTAAAGCTGACCTTCTCTTCTGTGCTGCAGTCCACGTTACCATGCTGGGTACTGGTTTTTTAGGGTGTTCCCTCTATCCAGTCATTGCCCACATGCAGTTCTCCTCAACATTTAAAATATTAGCAGACTGTAATTTAGGACTCAAGCCTTACATGGGACTAAGCTTGAATATGGATTATTTGACTGAAAACTATCAGATGAGAGTTTTAAAGTCATAGAATCATTAAGGTTGGAAAAGACCTCTAAAATCATCAAGTCCAACTGTCAAGTGTACCTGGAACAGTTGTGAATGATTTAAAATACAGTACAATATCTTCTAGCTCCTTTCTTTAACCTCTATCCCTAATTTTTTATTTCATAGAATCATGGAATTGTTTGGTTGGAAAAGACCTTTGAGATTGAGTCCAACTGTACCTGTCCACTACTAAACCATATCTCTTGAGCACTTCATCTACCCGTCTTTTAAATACCTCCAGGGATGGTGACTCAACCACCTCCCTAGGCAGCCCATTCCATTGCCTGAGAACCCTTTCAGTGAAGAAACTTTTCCTGACATCCGATCTGTATCTCCCTCGGTGCAACTTGAGGCCATTGCCTCTTGTTCTGTCACTAGTTACCTGGGAGAAAAGACACACACCCCTCTCTATACACCCTCCTTTCAGGTAGTTGTAGAGAGCGATAAGGTCAGCCCTCAGCCTCCTTTTCTCCAGACTAAACAACCCCAGTTCTCTCAGCTGCTCCTCATAAGACTTGTTCTCCAGACCCTTCACCAGCTTTGTTGCTCTTCTCAGGACATGCTCCAGCACCTCCATGTCTTTCTTCTAGTGAGGGGCCCAAAATTTGACACAGTATTCAAGGTGCACATTTCATCACACTAGTTTTAAAACTAGTGAAATAGAAACTACAGAGAAGGTACAACAGGGCTCAAATTAAGACTTAGTGGCAAAATCAAACGCAAACACTTTCCTCATTTTGAACAGTTTGACAAATGGTCTAGAAAAAGGAACATGGTGCAGAGCCATCCAGCCCAAGTTCATTAGTTCAGATGTGACCTGCAAGAAGTTAACTGAGGCTGTTGCCAGCAAATGGCTGCTTGGCGGTCTGTGGAGGAGTGCTGCTCATACCTTCACCCTGTGTGAGTACTTGTGGTTGCTGATTTCCCCTTCACAAGTGCTGCTACGGCGGGGGACAACACCCAGTCTCCCTGTCTGATGGTTCTCCAGCTGCTAAATTGATGTTCTCGTTTTCAGTGGGCTTAGCACACGCAGCTCCGAAGTGTAAACACGTGTCTCCACAGACCACCCTGCAAGGGGAGGCTGAGGCTGAGCGTGTCGCAGCAGTGAGGGAGGCTGCTGGGCCAGCCAAGGCTGTGGGCTGCCAGGCGTCCATGCCGTCGCCCTTTGCGGAGGGCGGGCGCGGCTCACTGCTCGGGTGGGCACGCGGGGAGGCCGAGGCTGAGACTGGGGCGCGGGTGCTCGCCGGCCGGCTGACGCTTCCCAGGCA
>NW_010339455.1:29393-45246 GCF_000700745.2 Antrostomus carolinensis | reverse complement strand
CCTGCCAGTGAGGGCGGTTGAGGAACCCAGCTTAAAGCAGCCAGGAGAGGCCCAGCCATGCTCCGGCCACTGAGGATTACATCCCCAGAGCCTACTCTGGCTGCTCCACGGGCCCGGGCTGGAAAAGGGGATTTGTCCTTCTTGTTGATACCATTATAGGAGCCAACAGGCTGGCGTGAGCTCCCCACTTGCTGCTTTTTATTGTCCTTCACAAGGAAGTCGGCCACGGAGCCGGTTCCTTCCCGCCCAGCTGAAACCCCGCTGTGCCCGCGGGAGCGGAGCAGCTGCCAGGCCGGACCCTGTGGGGCCAGCCCTGGCCCGGCACCTGCAGCTTGCTGGCACACGCTGCCCCGGCCACCCGGCCCAGGAAATGTGACGGGACATTTGCATGTCGGCAGCCTGGAGGGACTGGGGGAAACTGGTCTCAACTCAGCAGCTCCCATTGCTGCTGCCCAGGATGTAAACACGGGGAAGAAAACATCTTACAAAGGGATGCGGGCTGTACACAACTATCTGCATTAAACACTGGCAGCCAAACCCCCCAGAGCTTTTGGCAAATTCAGATTTAAACTTTGTAAGTGGCCTCTGTGTTTTTAATCAAATGAAAGACCCCTGTTCCCCTCTCATCTCCAAACGCAGCATGTTTGAAATTCAGATGCAGAGAGAAATTTCACACCTTTAAACCCCCCCACCCCCCGGTTGTTTATAGCATGCATTCCAGACAACATGCTGTTCCTTTTTTTTTTTTTTTTTTTTTTTTTTTTCCTTCCTTTCTGGATCAATATGAACACCTTTAATACTTTTATAATTGCTTTCTATAAATATTATCAGAAAAATAAATACCAGGAAAAAAGGGTCATTTAAGTCAAAGGACAGTTCTATAAGGACAAACGGGTAGGAAGGGGCCCAGGGTAAACACACATTGGAAATTAAAGGTTTCCTAGCACCAGAGGAGCTCAGCTCTGCAGCTACTGTTCTCTAAGTAGCCATGGGAGAAAAAGAATTGGCTGATTCTTACTCCAGCTTTACCAGAGGGAATAGATGACATGATTGCCTGAATCTCCCAAAAGCTGTCCCCAAGCCTATCTGCTGTCTTCCTAATGACACTTGCAGTGGGGCTAAATAGCCAAGACTCATTTTTATAGTATATTTCAGGGAGAGTTTTATGGCAAAATTGATGTTTTCCCACCATACAGTCTCCCTGTTCCTAACTGAAAAGTTCCCTCACTTTTTTGGTTTGCATTTTGCTGTAGTTTTTTTAATACTGTTTAGCAATTACAGATCCTGCTCATTATGCCCTCAGCAAACTAAGCAGAAGAGGAGCTTCCAATCAAATTCATTGAATTCTATCTTGTGCAGCTCCCTGTTGTTTTTTTTTTTCCAGTGAAAAATCTCTGAGTATTTTGCAGCGATGCTATTAGTGAACTGCCTGCCTGCATATAAACAACATTACCACATTATTTCCATATGTCCAAATGATTAACTCAGCCTCTGCCTGTCTTAATTTTATATTTTTTTAGATAACTAACGAAGTTTCTTAAGTGTGCACTCAGTTCAGTGAGCTCAAGAGATAATGTTCAAAGAGGAGGACTTATTGGGGAATAATAAGAAGAGCTCAATAGGGATTTATGAGCCACTTTTTGGTGAGGCTGAACCCTGGGCTGAGGCCTGATGGGTATGTTATTACCATACACCAAATATTTAATTTTTTGCTGGAACAAGTTTGATAGCGACAGTTGACTTCCCCCAGGGCAAGTGGCCTCTTATGAACATTATCTTCACTGTCAGCCTTGTTGGGTGTCTTGAAGGACAAGCTGAGAACTAATTGGGAGCTGGATAGCAAAGGGCTCATGCATAGGGATGAGGCCTGGGCCATGGATAGGTGAGGTAAGGAAACCTGGTATTAACTACTTCCAAGCTGTAGCTGTTATTGGGTAATTAGAAGATTTCAATTTTCAGGGGTGCACAAACTCTGTTACCCACCCAGCCATTCTCTGAATTATTCAAAACTCATTTAAAAAGATAAGGGATTGAAATATAAGATGTATGCACATAAATCATAGTGAGATCTTGCCAGTACCTGCTACGGTGAAGAATGAAACCCAGCTTCCATTACAAACCCTTTTTCTCACGTGTTCCTAACTTAGAAAATAAAATAAACATAGAAATAGGAACTCTGAAGCAAATACATTTTATTTGGTCACTCCCCAAGATTAATATTTAGGGGAAGTTTGACTATCACCTGTTTACCTTCACCCAAAAGCCTTTTTTTCCTTTAAAAAGAAAACAAACAAAGAAATTTGTGATTCTTTGAAATTAAATGCAAAGTGTTCAAGTCAACAAAAGCCAGGATATGCAAAAGAGAAGTTTCTAATCACCTCATTGTCTGATACCGCATTTTGTATTTGTCTTTGTTAGGTTTAATATAAATTTAATTAAAATAATGTCTGTAGTTTAACTCATACCATGCAGACTATTCAGGAGGCTAGGTTTTCAAAGTCAGCAAGAGCCCTATTGAAAAGAGAACAGGAACTGCAGAACAGCAGATGTTTTAGAGAAAATCTGGCTTCTTTCTTAGGTAGTCATGGCTTAGCCTGATGAATAGAGGAGGCATCACTCTCCCAACAGTTTGCCCCTCTGAGTAAAGTTGCTGAGATGGCAATGGTTGTGCAGCTTGAGTTTTAAAAATTTTCTACAGTGCAACATTTTGAAGTTGTTGTGTATGTTTTCTCAATGTGGTGAGGTAATATACAGTGCTATGCTGAAAAAAAGGGAATTGTGCACTCACAGAGAATGAAATGATCCATTAGAACAATACATGTATTAATGCAGAATTTCAATGAATATTTAATATTACAGGAATGTCACTTTGAGTTACAGTTGACTTATAAATGCAATCCCATTGACTTTAATTGAGGGCAAAATTTGCTACTTCTCTTTTCTTTAACAAATTGTTCATTAAATGGTTGTGAGTTCTCTACTGAACCATGTGGCACTTGAAAACACCAGTATCTTCATTGCTCGTTTATAATTTCTGCTGAAAAGTCTCCATTAGAGTTGCAATTTAGGCTTACGTTAGCAAATGTACTAATGGAATTACCCTCTTTTGGGCCACTTTTTACTTTGCAACCACAGTTTCCATGTTTTGTTTTAATTTTATTTTCAATCCTTCAGGCTGCTTTTCTAATGAGTTTCCTTGTGTGAGGTGCAAGGGCTTAGGTGTCTGGATGCTGCAGGCAATACAGTGCTATTCTGTAAATCTAGTGCCTACTTAGCTGATGTTAGAGGACACAAGGTCCAAATGAATTTAGCAAACTTACCGTGTAATAATCTCACAGTGAAATGCATATAGCATCTTGTTGCTATTAAGAAATTAGTTATTAGAGTAAGAAAAACAATTAAAATTGGGTGCTATAAAAGTGGTTATGTCAAAGAAGGATCAGGGTCCGGGATTTGGTTCAGATCCTAAAGATAGTTTACAAACCTCTGTGGATAGTTTAGTAAATTCCTAGTGCAGCAGTATTTGTAGGCAACAAGATTGGTGGCTTTAACGTCTGTACATATTTTATGATATGAAAATATTGCAAAATAATTTTACATGGTTTGATCCTCATGGCACTGATGATGATACTTTCATTGATGGCTTGAGGTACAGCCTTTTTATCCTGGTAAACTAGTGAAGGTGTTCACCAGTGTTTGGACCAGCTCTTACAAATAGTATACCCCCTTGACTATAATTTATATTAACAGGCAACGTGGACACTGAGAGCTTGGAACTGCACTAATGAGGTCAATATTACCAGATGCTCAGCGATCCTATGAGATGCTGCGATATTTCTAGTGAAGTCAGTGAGAGGCTGAGTGTCAGCTCCAGGCTGGCTTGAGCCTTTGCAGAACACAAATTAGGTCCTATCTGCTTCTCTGCACTTTTGCTGAAAATGCTTGCTCTTTTGCGTTGGCTAGTTACTGCTCTGCTTTATTATTGTTTATGACAAAGTCACAGAGTAACCAAAGTCAGTCTTTTTATAATGATATCATGGGTAGTGATTTAGTGGGACATCATATTTTTCTGGGGGATTTTAAAAAGCTTGTTTTAGTCATCTGGAATGGAAACACACAAAGCGGTGCAGTGCCAGTATCCAGTTAAAGATCATTGGAACAAATAATGCAGCATCATACATAATAGAGTTGGACAGTTTATTTATTTGGAATAAAATACTGAGGAATTGCTCCAATTAGAGTGATATTTGTCCAGACCATCTTTGTTGGACTTGAGAAGAAAATAGTGTGCTCTTCTTGCTGCTCTTTTCTGGGTTTTTCTTTCTTTCCTCACACTTCCTTAATCTCCTGGCTTGCTTGCTTTCACGGCTACTGTGAGCCATGCAATTTAAGAAAAGACCTACCAATCGGGCTGTTGTGTTTGTTACTATACATCTGTATTCAAACAAAATAAAAGGCAGTGTTTGAAGACAGACAGAGCCTGCTGACATCACCATGGAGGTCTTTCTGAGGGCCTGGAAACCTGTCAAGTGTAGGGAGCGAAACAGGAGGATGCACACCTTTTTTCTCCACTCTTTATTCACACAGAAAACATCAGGGTTTGAGCTCTGTCTGCATCAGTTTCCTTCTGGACATGAACATAGTGTGCAAGACCACAAAAGGAGTAGATGGTATGCTCTTGAAACTGAAGACATGTCTTCAAGAAGATAACAGACCGTGGAGATGCTGCCCTGCTGGCAGCCAGTCTAGTCCTGAGCATGCACACCTGATTCTTGGTGCCTCTTCCAGATTCCTCCTGCCTGCAGTGCTCACTTCTGCTACCAATTTCCCGGCATGTGGCTGGCTGTATGAGCTGCAGCTGCAGTGGATGTCCTCGGTTTGTCAGTGTGGACTGCAGATGTTCAGCACCACAGCAAGAGCAATCCCAGAAGTTTCCTGAGGTATGCACAAACTCAGGGAGGGGTTGGTAGCATTTGTCAGGAAAGGTCATGGGCCTGGAAGGTGTCCCACAGGTGTTTCATTCCTCAGGACCTGCCCATTCCCATGTAAGTCACGTCAGAGTTCAGATTTAATTTTGTTTTCTTAATGTAAAACTTAAATTTAAAGCTTATAGCTAACTCTACCTCTTTCTGCTATGCAGAATACATCATGAACATAACATGTTCCCTAAAACATCAGATGAGGTTCTGGAGGGCTGCAAAGATCCATGAGCTGTGCAAATAATAACTGTAAACCCCCTGAGACTCCTGGTAATATTTTGACCCATTGTCCTTCTTCAAGCTAAAGAAAAAAACCTGTCTCACCCTGCATCTGCACACATAGCACTGGTATGATTCATCATGCTTTCCTTCTTTCTCAGGAGCTGCCTTCACAGCCATTTGGTCCTCATATGTTATTTCAGAGAACTGAATTGGGCACATTTTCAGAATTACAGAGCAAAATGTTCACATATAATCACAAGATGGAAGAAGTTGGGTTTTTTTTCAGGCACTTGGGCATATGCATTTGTTCCCTGCAACACATTTCGAGCTTCAGTGGTGGATATGGTACTCACAAAAGGGTTAATGAGTTCTCTGCAGTTGCTAGGTAATGCTGTCTTGTCTTTGGGACCACTTACTGGTAGTAAGTGACAGCCTTTTTGATGATGTAATGCTTAAATAGTAATTGTGGAGTGCATTAAATTACCTTTTTATTTTTCTTGTTTCCTTTAGAAAGCTAGGAAATGAAACATAAAAGCCTGCAGCATTGTGATATTATGGCTGCATGGATAAATCAACCAAAAGCCAGAAAATACAGAAGCTGAACATCAGTCTAAGGAGACATCTTCAGCTCTGAGAGAGTGAGCTCTCTTGCTAATGTATTGTAATACAGCTTTTGGTAAAAAGTACTGTTCCTTCGTAGTTCTTGGACCAATGCAGATTGAAATGATGCATGCAAATGATGGGTCACTACAGTAATTGATTAGGAAATTTCAAAAGGGCTATATTGCAGTTAAAACTTCCTTTGCTTACTTTTATTTTACTTTTCTTATTTCTGGTTAATTCAGCAATTAGAGCTGCTCTTACAAAACAACAAGCACTGTTTGGATTTAAATTACTTTTGGACTCAGACCAAACTGCTAAAACCCACATGCAGACCAAGGCGCAGCCAGAACTGACGTGGTCAGGCCAGTTCCAGAGGTGCATTCTTTGGATATCAGATCTGAAGTAATTGCTAATTTGTTCATAGGTAACAGGAAAACACATCAAAGTGAATAAAACTACTCGACAAACATTTCATTCTCACTTCTGTTCATTTCATTCAGCTAAGTGGCCCAACCCCAGATCCCTCCTTTCCTAACCTGGGAAATACTGGAGGAGGGAGCTGAGACTCAGTGGGATTTTACACCCTTAAAATCCTCAGAGCTTGCAAGAACCTTTGACCCTGGCTGGAGCACATCCTACCTGGGCTTGTTCTCTCGGCTTCCTGGGACCCTCTCCTCCAAAACTGCTGCTCACGCCCAGCTCTGTGAAGGACCAGGGCTGCTTTGCTGATGCCTGCCCCAAGGTTGCACAACCCCAAACAAGGCTACTTTAAAGTGAGCACAGCACAGGCACAGCAAGTGGTCCTAGATCGGCATGCCAATGCCTTCTTTCATATGGCCTTTTTCTTTTTCTCCAGAAATATCTCAGACCATGAAATAGCATTGGGAGTCTGGGGACTCGGGGCGATTACAAAGTGTCTGACTATCTTTTCATGCAGGCAGGGCAAATCCACTTGTGGAAGCCATCCCCGAGGCAGGATCTTACCCTAGATTAGAAAGCAATCACATAATGGAGAAGTAGGCATTTATATAGCTGGCACCCTACAAATGGAGAGGGAAAGATATTGGCAAGCACCAGGTTCTTTTTTTAATCTCTTTGTGTGATCATTTATGAACCCTTTGATGACTAGGAGAAACTGCAAGTTCTCTCAAACCTGTGTAATTGTGCTAGACTCAGCTGATGTGCCTGGATGTTGCTGAGAGTAGCTGTCTTAACCAGCAACAGCAGCAACCCAGCATCTTTGTACTTCCCATTTGTCAAATGAAAAGGTCGTGTTTCAGGCTTTCCCTTATATATACTCCTACAGTGTTGTGTTCAGTGGACACATGAAAGAAGACCAATTGCTCTCAGAGATGTGTGTGGGATTCAGTGCCAGAAGAGAAGAAGGCGGCTGCAGGCTTCAGCACCCAGCTTTTTCTGCCACCAACAAAACTAGCAAGAATAAAATATGCAGGCTGAAAGGAGAAGGGAAATAATTGTATCCTTACACGAGGCCTTCTCTGCTTTGGGACATGCAGTCATAATAATGGTAGACACTGCAAAGAAAACAATACACAGGATGAGATCATTCCTGTAGTCAGGTTCAGTACAGGTATTATTTACCAGAACTGCAGTGTACAGAGACCTTTTGTAGGGCACGTCTCTCCTACGACAGATCATTCAAATGCTAGTGGCAAGTACAGTGACTGCTGATATGAAAAAGTGGTAGTAGGAAAATAACTGACTACAGATTGTGAACCACTTTAGAGAGATAAATTTTATTGTACTAAATTGAGTTTTAGCCTGTATGTAGGTAGCTATACTATAATAAGGATGGTGAAGTATCACCATAGCTGTGAAGGGCATTACCAGTCACATTTGATTCCATTTGATTAGTTAGGAGATTTCATCCTACTCACCCATTTGTCTCATCTCGAAAAACATAATCCCCATATACAAATGCTTGATATATAATGCATCATCTCAGCCAAGGGAGCATGCGCTGTTTTGAAGTTGTCCTGTTTTGCACTCATGTTTCTCACCACACAGAGCAGGTGGCAGGTAAATGCCTGTTGCAGTGTGAAACGTCATCCATGGATACCACATCCGTCCTGGATGGCTGACAGAGACATGCATGTAAAGTGAAGTCTGGTTTACTGATTTGCTCATTTCTCAATTTCTGAACCCATCATTAACAGTGGTGCCATGTCTAAGCACTCGAGAGAGCTACAGAAACATTGAATGCACTGAGGGAAGAAGGTTTAGCCCCACAAATCAAGGTTTTCAGAGATCATCTCACGATCTCTCATTGTCTTCCACTATAAGTAACAAATTCACAACAAAGACTGATCTAGGATGGTAAGAGATTACTCTACTGCTGAAATTGAACTACCACTGTGGTACTCTCTAAAAATACTTTTCCCTCTAAGGATCAATGGTCTCCACAAGCATCAGTTACACCAGTGTACACTTAGAACCATCCTGACTGCAATGCCATCAATCACTATGACCTCTGCCTTCCAGAGAAAGGACACAGCACGCAAGCAGTCTGCCTGCCCTCATCCAAGTATAAATCTTGGCACAAAATGTGTCCCAAAATTATTCACCTGGTCTGTGATGCATCTGATAGTTAACATCAAATCTGCTGGTCTAACCACGGATACAGTCACCCAAATACCACCTGAAACAGTCCTGGAAGTGCTGCTCACAGGGAGATGGTGTGCAGCTCCTGCATATGGGTCTCCACAAGCAAGCAGCATTTCCTCTTCAGTTCCCTTTGGCTTGGGAGAGGTAGAACACTATTCTCATTCACTGGCTTTGCTGGAACAGACTTTGTCTTTGCTTTAGCTAGCACAAGAAATACATTGATCAAAACCAAGTAGTAGAATAAACATGTATTTCCCAGTTTCCATTTCTTAAGGGTATCTGCACTTATGTCAGCATCTATCCAAGACCTTTCCCCACACTTTGTGGCTTTTGCATGGATCCAGGTATCTTCCTCCTTCTTGCAACCATTCCCTTTGACCCTGGCTTTATTCTGCAAGTGACAAGATCTTAGCTTATATAAAAGCCTTCTCCAAAGCTTTATTTTTCTCTTTACATGCACCCAGCCAGGTTAATGAATAGCACCAACACCTGGCTTCTGTGTTCAGTTGCTGGCAGTGTCTGACCTCTGCTGTGGCCAAAATATCCACCAGGTTTTACACCCCAGCCAGCCCTTGAAGGGCCCCTGTGCCGTGAGGTGGGTGTGCAGGGAGCCGCGCAGGAAGCTGGAGAACACACACATCAGGCAGAGACACTCTGGGCACAAAACGGGAGATCCAGGGGCCCGTGGGGAGCTCTGCTCCATCTCCCTTCACCTGGCACTGTCCAGGCCTAATTGTAGACTGGGTGTTTTGTCCCCCTCCCAGTTCAACAGTTTGGTTCCTTTCATCAAAACCCTTTCAGTGTAGCTTTGGCTGCAGGATTGGGCTCCTGACAAGTAATTTCTATTCCTCACACGTATTGGGGCATTCTCATCAAGTGGCTGCAGAGGTTTGTTTCTGCCTCTCCCCTCCTCAATAAATCTGTAATTTGGGAAGCAGATTTCATTTTGCTGATTCTGTCGGACTGTTTATTATGCTGGATTTCTAAGGCATTTATGCTTGGCTTGGTGATTCCTCAGAAAGGGAATGGTGCCTATTGTTGTTAACCCTGTAAAATGTCTAATGAATAATTAACTAGCATGTTGTTTGTAATTCAGCTTTGTCAGTTTGGTCAGTCAATTGCTGGTTGCTGCTCCTATCAGACAAAAACCTTGCTGTGAAGCTTGTTTAAAATTCAGCATTTGCTAATTAGCATTGTTCCGAATGTAATTCTAAGTGCCACATCTTCAGGCAATTCAAGAGAGCAATGTAGAACTTCAGTGTCTCTATGGAGACCATCTATAATTTAAAAGACAGAAACAACAGTTTAATGCCTTGTAATACTTTAAAAAATCACCAGTAGCTCTTTCCAAAATACCCCCAAAATGCAAATAGAAAAGGGATTGTGCCCTACTAGTATATGAAGCCAATTTGTTGAAGATCACTGAAATGTGATGGAGATGATTCAGTGAAACTAGTTGAGGGCTAAGTTAAAGTACCAGGATTAGTCTCAGGGGTTTAAATTAAATACTGAATAAATATTTAAAATGAAAAAGATCAAATCATTAGGCACATGTGCCAGCTGTAGGAAGGTAAAAGCGTTTTGTTGGATTTATGCACAGAAAGACCAAGAAATGAATTCAACAGCCCTGCTAACCATCTGGCTTTCGGGACCGTAAGCCATGAGCGATCTTGATTTCCAGGACAGAAGAGAAACGGGTTTGATCACCCACACTGGGCATCTTGCCTCCAGCAATGCCTTATATCTGATGCTTCAGAGAAAAACAACACTGGGCATGACAGAAAGACAGGGTCTCCTGTAAATAACAGCAACCACACAGGCAAGCTCTGATGAATGAGTAATGCGAGATGTATGTACAAAGCTGTACCTCCTCCCGTACAGAGCAGTACTGCGGCTGATCAAAACCCAGTGCTGAAGCTGGTGTAGCTGCAGCACATCAGGGAGAGAACTGACTGCTTGCAGCAGGGCACTGGGATAAACACAGCTCCTGGGGCTCTTCAGACAGCTCACTAATGCCTTGGAAACTATAAAATCATGGACAGAGAACAGAGCTGGGTATGATGTGGGGAAAATGTGCAGACAGCAAAAGCCATGCTCCCTATGGCTGAGGAGCAGAGTCAAGGTGAAAGCTGGCGGGGTAGCAGAGAAGGTACTAGCAGCTGTGAAAGAGCCCTGTCCTGCTCCAGACCTACACTTTGCACCTTTGGGGAGCTTCCTCGTCTGGCAGCATGTCTTGAAGTCAGCAGGGAGGGTGGGAAAGGGAAACCAGGAGAGGAGGAAGAGGCAGGAAAGAGACTGAGTGGGGATGGTGGTGAGCACAACCCTTCTCAAAGTTAGGTCAGAGGCACCAGATATGAGAAGGGATAAGCCCCATCCCTCGATGGGGAAAATGCAGCACCTTGCAAGGCCCAGCACTGTACTAGGCAGGCTTTGGGCAAAAATGCCCTGTGCCCTGAAATTTACAAGTGAAGGGGAACAGAACCAGCACAAATCTCACCATGTGGGAAGAGGTAGGATAAAACGAAGGCTAATTTATCTGAAAAGAGTGAGTAGAAGCTAAAGAAAACTTCTAAACCTGAAGTCTTTATGGCTCAAATTTCTCTATACCTTTTTCAAGGCTGCCTTGCAGTTGAAAGCTTCTGCTCTCTAGTGTGAAATATCCTAAAATAAATAACACTATCTTCACCAATGGTGCATTATAATCAGAGTAGGAGTTTTTAAAAAGCCAAGCGGAAATGTGTGGTCTAATTTCTAGCTGAGTTGATCAGAGATCAGTTTTCTTAGATCCTTAAAGGTATTTTAATATAGTAGGATTTCTTATTACACCTTGTTAGATCACAGGAAATATTTACTACTCAAAATTGTTAAGGAATACATTTTACCTTATTCATTGCTTTATTTCCTTTGCCCCTTAAGCAGCAATGTTCATTAGCGTCTGTAAAAATAGACATTTCATGAGATGTTTACTTCATTTAATTGAAGTCTAATATTTTCTGCCTGGGGTACAATATCTACTTAGTGCTTTTTTCCTACATTAGGTGCACGTTAACTGCATAACTGGATAGTAACAGTGAACAGAGATATTGTTCTTTAACACCAGTAGTTATATTTTTTCCCCTTATTATTCACTCACTGTTCCAGCTGATGTCAGTGGAAGGATACATATAGGAAAAGCATAATGCACTTCATATTTCATGTGCAGCAATATTTTTCTTGAAGAAACAAATGCTTTTTGCACAGCAGCTTTAGTTTTTAGCTGGGTTATGTGATTTCTTGTCTTGCAACATCTTCATTTGGAGCACTAGGGTATAGGCAGCCATGGAATGAGAGAAGTGCTTTGGTCATGGCAGTTTTCAGAAGTCCTACTTGGCATATGATTAGGAATGGCTCACTCTACTGCTGCCCTTGCCAGCTTCATGCTCAGCTCACTCACTTTTGCCTCCTTTTCCCCCTTTGTTTTCTTGCTGCCTCAATATGCACTCTTGCTGTATGTGGCTAGTTATCAGAGCCTTCAGCAGGCATCTCAAAACACTGTCTTCACAGAAGCTGCCAGCACACACTGAAATCCCACTCCTTCCAGGTGGTAGAGTGCTGGTCCAACCAATGAGCTGCATATGCTACACCTGTTAAATGTCTGCAGGAGCATACACAGGGTGCAGTTCTGCAATCAAATGTCCCTCTACTCCAGCAAAAGTTAATCCAATGGTCCATGGCTGAAAAATCATAGGTTTGAGTCTTGCATCCCAACTGTTTGTGAGTTAAAGAGTGTGAACAGCTGGAAGGTCCCTGACTCTTTATCCCTACAAAACAAGCATGTGTATTGGGGCACAGCCAGTTATGTCAAACCAAACAGCAGAAGAGTTGGATCAAGCCAGCTGGATTTTGGCAAGAGACTTACCCCCAAATATAAATCTTTCTTAATTAGCCAACATTTAGCCTGAAATTATGCCTCACTGACACAGCCATATTCTTGTTGAACTTTTTTCTTTCCTGGTGGGTCAGCATTACTTGACTGGAAAAAAAAAAAAAAAAAAAAAGCAAGCAAAGCAAAGAAATACCCCATCAAAAATGATACTTCCTTCCACCTTCAGCTCCAGCAAGGGAATGTTTCATGGGTCAACACAGTTGGAATCAGCTGGAGTTAGTACCACAAAGGCATCCTGTCTGGAGCTGAAGAGTTCCTACTTCTCTAATCAGACATATGTCCATTTTGAAAACAAAAAAATAGGTTCCCCTTTCATTCTGTTTACTTTCTGTTCTGTCTGCTGGTGTAAATAGATACAGACATATCTTAAGAGTCTGTGTGATGCCTTCTGACCCACTGGATTGCACTTATCTGCTTCAGACCTCTCTTTTAATATCATGTCTCTTCCACTTCAGACTAGATCAGTTATTATTGCGTTAGGAATATTAGAAGTGTTTTTAAAAATGTAGTAAATGCAAATCTACCATTTCTTCTGTGTCTCTTCTTCCTTTCCAATGACATTGTTTGGGCAATACATCATAAAAAATGCCTCACTGCAGTGATGTATGGCACTAATCTATCATGCAAGCACTATCTTTTTGGTGATATATTAGAACAATGCATCATTAAAGCATCATTGATGTAGATATATATTACTCAGCTACCGACTGGCTAGCAACAATATCTACATAGGGACTTAGATGGGTCTAATGTGTTAAATCAAAGGTGCATGGATTTGAATTTAAAATAATAGCTGAATGCTGTTAAGAATGGTGTGAAGTCATATATTAATAGGTACAATGAGAGTCTCCACAAGACATTTCAATTAAAAAAAAAAAAGCTGTTTTAATGAAGTGGTGGAAGCTGCCCTTCTGCTACCCACATTGTTTTCCTGTTCCAGAATGGGCCAGAAAGGAAAGAAAAAGGCAGAATGAAAAGATATAGGGCAATAGTCCAAAGGCATCACTGCCTCCCACAGCTTTGATGGGAAATAGGAAAAATAATAAAAGCAAGTGAAAATGTAAATGGAGAAAAGCAGTACTATTCTTTTAGGATTTGCTGATGGCTTTGGGTCTTTTTAGTATCCCTGACTTTGAACTTAAAACAGAGTCTCTGATCTTTAATAAACTGAAGTGAGGTGGACCATGGGTGTGGGTACTACTGAAAGGAATGAACGGGAAGCAGGACCATATGTGATTCATTAGTTTCTAGCAAATTATGTGGCTTTGTCCAGGAGCATTTGTTAAATTCCCTCTCATTTTCTAGAATTATTTCCTTTGCCCAAATTAAAATATGGGGTCATATCTGTTGAGGAAAAACCATGTTGACCTTCACAGACTATTTCCACTTGTGCCAGAACAGAAGGTGCACCTGCAGTTTCTGGACATTGTTGGATCTTCTTGACCTCCCATCTTTTGGGAATATTCAGGAAATACTCAGGGGGTCAGGGAGAGGCAATTACATTCTTCTAAATAGGACCTTTTTGCCTCCAAGTGCAAGCTAAAGGCAGAAGCTGTGTTACAAACCTCTGCCTGCTCTGGTTCCTTTGCGGGGATGCTTTTGGTTTTATAGGGATTCTCAATTACCTGAAAGCTAGATTTTTTTTTTTTTAATCATCTGCTCTTCATTTTAGATGGTAAGAACACTCTACAGGCTAAATAATTTAATCTCATAACTCACCTTTGAACCATAGAAAAAATAACTAATTTTTCAGAAGTTTATTACAGCAAAGCATAACAACTTTTTTATCTGAGCTCAAGGAGCATATTGGTGTCAGAGCTGGGATTGAGGTCAGTAGGCTCCTCCCATGTTTTAAACCATATTTACCTTCCAGAACTTCCATCGGTCCTTCACATTTGTTAACTAATTTTTATCAGACTGATTTCTTATATTACCATGTTACTAGCTTAACCAAACTTTCAAGCTCACCATCATAGCACAGCAGATTGAGCTCTGTAATATACAGTATAAATCACTTATTCCCAATCTGTCTTCATTCCTGAAGACCAAAGTGGATGATTATCCTGCAAAGAAGCATTCTGTAGTCAGGGTTTGGAAAGGATAATCCAGACTCCAGAGTAATCTCTGAGGTGCAGATGTACCCTGGTCTGCAGAATGAGAAAGCTACCTACTAATATTAGACTGAAATCAGGATATGTCGTGGTCAGTGATGAAACTTCAAAATGTTTGGCTATATTAACAGAAGGAGAGAGACATGGGAGCAGGGATGCAGCATGGGGAAAACACTTTTGGTAGCATTTTGTAATGATAGGGTAGGGAGTGAGTGTGTTTTCGATGCCTGAGGAATCATTTTCTACACAAAGACCTTTCCCTGTGTACAGCCTTGAGTACATCCTGCACTCTACCAAGGCATTCAGCATTGCCAGGCACTGGGTCATCACATGCCCTATAACTTCCAATTATTAATTTTGCTTTCCACTGAAAGAATATGTTACATCAATGAATATCTTTGACAAGATGAGGTGGCAGCAAATGTTCTGGTTCTGCTGTTAGAGATGCAATGTAGGACAGAAAAGAAAGCACCTAGCAGTTTAAGGGTATCGTCTGAGAACATGATGTGGATGTAAAAATTCAGTATTACAGGGCACCACAAACTCATCTGTTCTTTTTGCAGTTTGAGGCATATTTTTTCTTGTGGCTTTCAGCAAGTCCCTCAGGTTTTCTGAGCCCAGTCTGTAAAATCAGCCTTGCAGTCTTTTGTCATGTCCCGCATAAGGGAGCATTAAAGATTGATTCATTCTTGTTTGAAAATTGCTGTGAAGATGAAACCAGCAGTATAAATTCTGCTTATTGTTCCAGTGGCCTCCTGATTTCAAAGGCTGCCAGGGTTAAAATGGTAGGAGACTGATTTAGGTGGAAATCAAGACACTGTGGCTGATGCAGGAGTCAGACAGAACATGTTCACCAGCAGCAGCCTGAGTGGGAATGCACGGAGAGATGATACATAAAGCTCTTCAATACCATAAAGGCGCACATAAAAAAATCTCATTACTGCCTTTTGCACTCCCTAGCCACCGTTCCTACAACTCTATTGGGCTCTGGCAGTAGTGAGAAACATGTTAATGAAACAGAACAGTATCTGGACCATCTGGGAAGGATATTGTGTCAGGTTGTATGATGAGATACACAGACATCCGTTGGAGTTTGCCAAGAGTGAGACAATAATATGCATGCTTAGAATAAAACCCCTGCCTTTGCAAGCAGATAGCAAAACATCAGAGGGGCAAAGAGGTGGGAAGAGGAGCTCACACTGTGACACAGAGTGGCTCTGTCAGAGTGCATGAAAGGAGCTGGCAAATACTCAGTCAATGCCTTTCATACAACCTGTCAAGGTAAGAAAAGAGGCAAATACCAAAGCAATGGAGACCAGCGTGCCTGCCTCGGTTCGAGCAAGAGCACAAACCCATGAATCCACCTAACAAGGATGGTGCAGCTGCTC
>NW_010339455.1:12855-29371 GCF_000700745.2 Antrostomus carolinensis | reverse complement strand
AGAGTCCAGAAGCTTTCACTCAGATTTTCTCTTTAAGAAATGGAACAGTGAATTTAACAGGGTTAATTAATAACCTTGAAAATTTATCATTAATTAAAAACCAGCACTGACTCATTGAAGTCCAGGCATATTGGGCACTCATAGTGTAGATGATGCTTGAGACAGAGTCCTACTCTTGCCTAACCAAACTCGCTCTGGACCTGGGCAGCCTCCACAGCAGCACTGAAACAAGCCTGGGAATGGGAAGGGCTTCAAGCAGCATGCTTGCTGTCATCACCTGTAAAAGTGCTGAGAGCCACTGGGAGAGCTGGGGCAGCCTGAAAGCAGGAGCTGCATTTGAGAGCTGACCTGAAACCCAGTGAAATCTGTGGAAAGAGCCCCATACATAAAGCAAAAGGTGCTCTAACTCATGTGCCATGTTCCTGTCGTACATGGGAACAAAGCAGCACAGGATGGTCCTGTAACCTACTGAGGTGCTGCTGTGCTCCATGCAACAGCCCTTTCCCTCCACGCATTTAGAGGACCAATAATAATTAACTAAAGTATTGTCCTTCTACAGTTTCAGTCATGGCATCTTATAAGCATTATCAAACAAAGTTTCCCAGTCCTGCTGGGAGGTCAGAGTGACTGCTATTCATGTTTTACAGCGTGGTAAGCAAAGGCTTGGGGAGCAGAAAGGCTTTTTGCACCCAGCCTAGCCCAAGTGGGCAAGGGGAGAGGCAGGGGCCAGGAAACATCCCTTTTGCTCATGCTTGGCCTTTCCCAGCCCGGCTGTTCTCCCAGGAGACAGCCCAGCACCTCTAGGGTATCTGCCTGTCATCATGACACAAGGGCTTCCATGGAGAGAGGGGACTGCGTGTCCCATCACACACATACCAGCAGCAAAGGGGCTGCTCACTGGGACAGCAAAAATGGCACATGTTGACTGACAGACAATTTGCTCAACACCAGCGGGGAATTTTTTGTGACTGAGGACTGGTACCCAGGACTCTCAAGGCCATCTTCTCCCCTGCTACTGAGATGACAGACTTGAGGGTAGCTGAAATGAACAATCTGTAAGTGAGCAGGCCAAGATTTTTATCATTTGAAAAAAGGGAGATTATTAGGGTCAAGACATTGGAGTGATTGCTCATAACCAAGCTGTCTTATCAGATTGCTAGCTCCAGTTTTGGGCCCAGATGTTGCAGCATATAAAAGCTGACATACATTTACCACAGAAAAGCTGCCTTTGGGCACTCTAGTGTCCATTGTCAGCAGTGCACACCATCATTTAATATTTCCTCTGGGCTTCCAGGGTAAACATTGCCTTTATGTAACATACCTACGCACATGCACATATGTGCAGGATGATTTGGGAACAGTTTTGCTGAATTCCGTGTGGAGAAATTAGTCTACCTGAATGCCATGTTGAATTTCATTGCGCTCATATCACGCACATCTGGCACAGCTGTGGCTCTCTCTGGCAGACTGACAGCCTGTGCCTCCTGCTGCGGCTACATGGAAAAGGCCTTCTGTTTGCACTGGTGCCTTCTGCAGCCCTTTCCCTCCCCTAAGAGGCTTTAGATGATATAATACATACCACTGTTTCACTTGCTCTTGCTTTTTCATCCATCAAGATAAATGATCATGAAGACTCACTTTGCCTTCCTCTGAGCACAGCCTCCTCCGTGTGTAGCAAAGATAAATACTCAGGCAAGCCACTCATCTCAAAAAACATCTAGGCAAGCATTCACACTAGGTTAAAAACTCCCTGCCTGATGGTGTAGTGGCAATTGCCACAGAAAAGCCTATAAACAAAATAAACAAATATAATACCACTGAGAATCAGGAGAAGAAAGCAATAGTAATGCTTGCTATTCTGCAAACACTTCAAAATCCAAAACAAACCAACCAAAATTGTTTTTTTAGTTATCTTTTCATCCTTTTCCCTAGGCCTTTTCCATAAGGTACTTAGTGGAAATGAAAGCAATACTTTTATATAGATAAATCCATAGCATTGAAAAGTGACTGATCTCTTTTCTCTTAGGTGCTTGAATGCTGCATCAGTCTATATGGTGTTTGAAAACCATGTGGGAAGGAGATCATTCTCTCTTAAATTCAATAGGCTTTTAGAATAACATTTATTCACTTTTATAGAGTTTTTCCATATGGGATTTCAGAGCCTGTTGTACAAGAAGGTGCCCCCTTTTCTCCTCCTTTGTGCTTGTTCTTTCACCAGCACAAAGCTGAAGTGAACAATAGTACCCACTTGGCTATACATCCCACAACATCCAGGACTCTGAAGAACAAAGAATAAATACATGTCTGAGGGGCTAAAGATAGCAAGTTCAGCACGATGGGTAACTCCAGCTCCAGCAGAAAGTTCTGGTGCTGGTCTATAAAGGTTCATTTTAGGAGCCAAAGAAAATGCGTACAGAAAACCAGTTCTGATGTGGGCTGGCTATAAAATCCTGACTGAGTCACCCTGCCTCTCTGAGCTGCATTTCCCACAGCTGTAAAATGGGGTTTTGGCCCAAAAGCCTGGGTAATGGTTTTATAAGGCATTATAAAGGACTGTGAGAAATATAAACAAATAACTTTTTGCTTTTTTCATGTGGGAGGGCAGGAGCAGAGACAGAAGGGAAAAAAGCAAATACACTGAGTGGGAGTGTGGGGACAGGAGTTGGGACAATTTATTAATTTGGTTTCCATCTCATTCTGGTAAACAACATACAGCTGGGTGAATTTTTGATCACTCTGCCCGATGAGCGTTTCCTAGCGCTGGAGCCCTCTCTGCCCTGCCCTGCCCAGCGTGCCCTCGCCATCGGTGCTTGCTCTGCTTGCTCCCACCTCAAGGAGCCGAGCCCGGCTGGCTGTCACCTACTTCGCTGCCTGGGGGCGCGGAGGGTGTCCGTGCCTTTGCACCCTGCTGTCGTTTTGTTGCCCTGCCTCCATCCGTCTGAAAACTGGGCTGGGGAAACATGTCTGCTTCCCCAGCTGGTTTGTTACAGAAGGGGAAAAGGGGAGGGGAAACTTTTTCTCTCCCTGACTCAGATGTCCCTCTGGAGACCTCGGTGTAAGGTGGAGGCCACCCATGGGACTGAGGAGAACAAGACAGGGGAGCAGAGCAGGTTGGAGCCCCGGGTGAAGCCGTGTGGGGAAGACAAGGTCTTGCTTTTGTCCCCTTCTTGCTGAATGTCAGGGAAATCATGTCCTCGCCTGCTGCTATAATCACTGATTATATGCAATTTGCCTGTTGTATTAAAGCTGCTTGCCTAATTAATATAATTTTAAAGGGCGGTCTTGGCATGAGGGAGACAAGCTGTTTTGAACTCCAGTAAACACATTTAGTATGTGATCATCATAAGCAGCTCCTGCAGCCTTTCTACAGCAAGCAGACAGCAAGCACCGTGTGTAAATGAACTGTGTTTTAACCACCTGATGCTGGTCAAAGCTTTGATCTATCAGGTTTAAGGCTGGGTGGAGGAGGGAAGGCAGAGCGCTTTGCCACACTCCCTGGTACCACCGAAACTGTTAATCAGCTTGCTCTGCAGTCTACTGCAGAGTTTGCTTTATTAAAGCTCCCTGCTGCCTGTACACGTTCGCTGGCACAGACACCGAGAGACAAGCAAACACTTACCCAAGTGCAGAGTACTCACTGCTGCATTGCAGAGTTTACTGGCATGAAATGATGGGGGTAGGTAATTGCAGGTGGAGGCTTGGGTCCTCCCTCAGCCTGCCCGCATCTGCAATCTCCTGGATTTCTGTAATAGGGGATACAAGGACGGCTGTGGGGAAAATATGCACCTTCAGAGCTCTTTTTCCAGCTTGTAAATGTCTAGATATCTAGCATTGTATGTGCTAGTCCTGAGTGTGATGTATGCTGCTTAATGTGGTTTTTATTCACGGTTATTCTGTAAAACTAAAAATTAATTTCCTTTGAGGTACTCAATGGGGTAAGCATAATTTTATTTATTATTGTTATAAACTAACCTTGCCTCTGCCTAGAGGCCCTCTGTAAGGTTGAGGGTGCCTTTGTGCTGTTGAAGTATTCAAAGTAAATTCAGCCGTCTTTCCAGGAGCTTGCAGCCTGAGTATTAAAGGCTTTCTGGTTTTCCTATAGGTTGTCTCATATAGAAGCTTGAGCACGATGAAGTCACTTCTGTAGCAAATTGTAGGTGATTAATTCAGTTCATTCTACCCCCTCCCCCCCCAAATAATCCCATCTCCAGGGTTATGCTTTGTGTGTGTGTGCCAGCACAGAAATATTTTATAATTCAAATTTATTGAGGTTTAATACCAAATAGCTGATCTGTTTTGTAATGTCTGTAACCACATTGGATTTGTTGTTTTCAACAGACAGTTTTTTCTGGAAGAAAGCTGGTATTTGCTTAAGATTTGTTAGGTGTTTCTAATCTACTGCTGTAAATATGCATGTGGAAATTTAATTATAATTATTTTGTTCTTTGTGAGCAGCTGATTCAGGATTTCTTACATACCTGAGGAATACAAGGGGAAATATCTCAGCTGCTTTTTTTTTTTTCTTTAATGGAACAAGGATGGCTCAGATTTCTTCTCCCTACGTGTTTCCTAGTGAGACTGCATTCTCTATCTTACTCAGCTTGTGTCTAATTGCAGAATATTTAGCAAAAGAATTCATGTGCAAGTTTTAGATTTGAAGTTAACCATCCATTATACTTGGCTTTGATAACAGATGTCAGCTAACAGCAGATACAGTCTAACAGGGAGAAATTAATTTTGAGGCCTATGTGAAGGCAGGCTCAAGTCAGTCCGATTCAAGAATTTTTAGCTTGGGAGAGTTTAGGGAAAAGAAAATAAACTAGGCTGCTTTTCATTGAAAAGCCAGGATGTTTCAGTGCAAGTGTGACATCTGTGGCAGCACTGGTCACTGACAGTCTTCTGGGACAAGCTGCTCAGCAGGACTGAGTATCGTGGGAATTAAAGCTCCATGTTCATATGGCAGCTTAACTGTCAAGTGCACGCTTTGTCTGAGGGAAAAACATGATTTACCTAAAAAGAACTACTGAGGCTTGATTTTTGGAGTTCTTTAAGATCCTTTGACTCTCACAGAGATTGGTGGGAGCCCTGAGTACCAGGTGCTTCCAAAAACATTACATTGTCAAGATGAAGGCGGTGAAAGAGAAGCAGAATATGATCTCATTATTATTTCAACTTTCCACATCCCAGTTTTTATACCAATAAAATGAGGATGACATTTTACTACCTTTAAGGAGTTTTAAGGGTTAATGAAATATAATATCATCTTAGGAGTCCTGTAAGGAAGACGTTGGGAAGTGACACAGTTGTTATACTGTTAAATTGCTCAAAAATGGCCCCTTTTCTGGTCATTCAAATCCTACTTTAATTCACTTCCTCCAGTGACCCTTTCAGTGTTAATCCACCACACAGAAGTGTTGCAGTTTTAATTAAAAAGGAAATCTCTATCTCACTAAGCTTAGTGTGCCATCTGATCATGTGGTGTGGTTTACGGACAGTATTATCTGTCTAATTTACAGCATAAAACCGTGACTTAGGCAAGGCAGAACACACTGGCAGCCCTCAGTAAATAATGCTGCTCTAACCAAAATCAGCAATGATTTAAGCAAAATTCTACCATAGGAATGGAGAAGTGAGCACATCACACGCTGTTGCACACAAGGAGGGTTACAAGGACACAGAGTGCAGTGGGATACCTCATGAAAATGAAATATCTAAATTGAGTTTGAAGCAGCTTCTCAAAATATATGCTCCAGCTTAACCACAAGATATGGATTTAGGCAGGATTTACTGGATTAAATTATTTGGCTTATGGTATAATGAAGGCTAGTGGTCTCTACTGACCTTTAAATTCTATGATCTTAAATATTGTCAGTAGTTACGTCCCAGGTCACTTGGAACTCCATAAATCAAATAGCACAGTGAGCTGCAAAGCTATGAAGTGTCCTGACGGCCTGCATGGGGCAAGTATTCACACTGGGCTGACTAATATCCCCAAATCCTGTCCCAGCATGTGACAGGATCAGCACAAGCCCAGAACTCTCTCCTCTTAGTTGTTATGTTTGGGTCAAGGTAAAGCAGCTGTCTCAGGGCAATACAAGGGTGAAAACAGCAGTGAAAAACCAGTCTTGCTCTTCATCTCCCAACAGTGCCAACACATCAAGGTAGCAAAAGTGATCCAGGAGTCACTGAGTGAAAACAGAACCCTACAACAACTTTTTTTCACATTACTGTCAGATTTTTAAAACATTGTGGGAGGAAAGCAGTGGGGGTAAGAAGAGGAGAGAGAAATTGGATCTTGCATTTCTTGTTAGCAGAACAAGTAGGAAGGCACAAGATCTGTGTCACACTGTAAGTGCTTTACCTCAGAGGAAGGTGAACCACACCTGGCAGAAATTAAATGTTAATGTATCAAATCATGTCCAAAAGCACATAAAGCTCAAGGGACAGTTTATGATACCCTTTGAAAACAAGATCAAATTTAATTCATTTGCATATCCTGATACCCAATACTGCAGATAAGCATCTGTGGATTAAGGCACTGTTACCATTAGGCTCCCTTGGGGTTATTAGAAAACTGTATTCAACAAACTGTAGGCACTGGATTGAGGCATCTGATCAGGGGAAACCAGATCAAACTATGTTGTCTTAATTGTGACCCACTTTGGGATGCAGTGGTGGCAGCAACTCGGGAGAAAGAAACAGTAAATTGATTTTGCTGAGAACCTCATCAATCACTGATCACTGTGACCTATGGATCATTAATCTCATTAAAAAGTTCAGCCTCATGGCAGAAGTAATAGCAGGCTCACTGAAAGTGTATAAATTAGATGTGCTTTCACAAATTTGAACAGATCTGGCTGGCATCCCTGAGGAGAGCACAATTTCTGAATTGGGCAAACTCTTCACTGATTCAACTTGAACTTCATCCATTTACTCTGTGTCAGATACCTTCTGGACAGTTTTCACAGGCCTTAAAGACAGTATCTGGCCTGTTATTGAGCCATATTTTTAATACTCAAGTCAGGGAAGGAAAAGCTGAATCGATGGCCGTGGTACAACACTTTGTAAAGTTGAGATCTTTTTGACAAGAGATCTCTGCTGTCCAAGCTCTTTAGGTGAGGTCATTGGTAAATAGGCTGAGAAATGCATCTGGGAGTACAGACAACCCTGTTTTTCTGCGTTTCTGTGAATCCGAGGAGTTTGCATTGTTCTAGAGGATGATATAGGACAAACAGTAAAGAAAGTCAGTTGTTCATGTTGTTCCTTTTAACTACGGCAGAGACTATTGTATTACTGAGCTTAAGATTTTGTTGTCTTCACCATGCGCTTTCATATAAAAAGGATGAGTTGGGAGGGGTCCTTTTTGTTAGTTGCTGGACTTTTGTAGGGGAAATTGCTTAATATCCCCTAGACTATTTCTTGTCACTACATCTGTTCAGTGCGTGGCTGGGTTGCAAGACCACCACTTGACAGCAGTGCATAGATAAGTCAGCTCACCTGCTCATGGAACCAGAGCCAGTAAGCAATTGGGTTGAGATGCCATCAAGTATACGGATGATACACAGATTAAGAACTCATTTCCACTGCTTCTAGTCAGTACAGAGCTCCAGTTTTTCAATAACAAGATATGCAAACCAGTGCAGTTTAAAGCCAGAGAAAGTATCGTTAGTCAGTCGAAGAAATTGATTGTCGTATGCCTGATTGGCTCCTCTCTTCTTTCATGAGGTAGACAAGTGAATCTGGGATGTTTCTGAATACCTGTTTGTGGAGTGGTAAGAGCATGTATGCAGTTCCCAAAACTGCTTCTATGCAGACTACAGCTGGAGAAATTGTACTTGTTCCTCTCAGACCTCATGAACGTGATCCAAGACTATGTGTGCATCCACACAGTCCATTTGTAGTCAGATTTGCTACTCGGCCCCAGTTTCCCAGTGATCTATATGCAACCATGTCAGCCTGGCTCCTCTGTGAAGAAACCTGTGTGCATTTGGGAGGGTTGTTCTTAAGAGTCTGCACAGCGCAGACACTACCTACGCAGACCTGGGCACGTTTGCTCCCTCCCCCTGAGAGCATACGCCAGTGCCCATAGGCTTATACTCATGCACACAAATACCGCACGACTGTGCTCACAAGTCTCTTAGCTGGCATGGAAAGTACAAATCTGGGGAGCTCTAAATCAATCCTCTCATTATTTGACCACTCGGGTTTTTGTAGTGAACCTTGTAATTAGAAAAACTAAAAGTTTGTCAAGTGCAAAAAGAAATTCAGAACTTCCAGGGTGTCCACATGCAATGAACTGTCCGGTCGGTGCTGTGGGTTTGGTCTGCAGCAGTAAATAATTTGACTTCAGATTCATCAAAACAAAGGCTGCACATGTAAAGAGCTGTGATGCCAACCGTCGTGCTGTTGCAGCTTGACATGTGTGCCTCTTTCATGAGCTACACCAGTTTGGGACTGATGTGCTGTAACAGTATGCTCTGTGCTGCCCTATCACCTGGGTCTTGAGCATCGTGTTAAGTCTGATAGGTCTAAGACCCTGACAAACCTTGAGACATGTGAGACTCTCTGGGGCAATTCATTCACCCCTTCCAGTTTTATTGCCATGCTCAGGACAAGTAGAGAGGACCCAAGCATAAGACTGTGTCTCTGGCATTGCCCCTAGCTCTGGTAGGTGTCTTCCCTATGTTATATTTACTGGAGAGATGAGAGTAAAAAGTTATGTTTAGGAAAGATTTGCTGTGTGATTTCGGCATTCTTGAGCAGAGATGGGCAGCTCAGGAGCTGGGACAAAAGAGACTTATTTCACCCCATGCCTTGGGTACCACTCACATACACACGCACACACATGAGCAGCTTTTTCCACCAGCAGCTTCCCGTCCTTATTTGCCAACAGTGATATCCAGGCCCCAAGAGCACTTCCATATAACAACTTTGTATGTCACAGCTTGGCTGGCAGCTAAGAGCCAGGCACATAATTGGGGCAACAGTAGTGTGCAAACACCATCTGGCCAAAATCAGCTCTAACAGGCATCTGCGTGTAGCCGTCCATAGCCCTGGTTTGAGCTGGCCTTGCCTGCACCCCAACACGTGAGGTTTTCTGTGGCAGGACTCTGACATCATGTGCTGAGGAAGCAAAGGCAGCAGAAGCAGGCACTGTGTTTTTGCAACAGCCTCTGCACTCATTTATTGGGCTTGGTCACCTCATGAGGACAATGCTGGTGTGGTCCTCTGGTGTGCCTGGGGTCAGTGTGTGTTGACCCTGGTGTTGGGGAGTTGTGGGGATACTCACTCCCAATTGCAGACAGCAGTAGAGAATGGTAGGATGCCAGGTTTGTTCCAGAATGTGGCCATGGTTCCTGTGCTCCTGAGGGATGCAGGCCAAATTGTACAGGGCAGCCAGAGAACCAGGGCTTGCTCCAGGTGTGAATTGCAAAGACAGTGTAATCAGGCTTTTTGCCGCCTCCATAACAGGGTCCCAGTACATAATGGTGTGTTTGAACATGGTTCACAAACCCAAGGCTTAATCGTGGGTGCAGGGAAGCATACCAGATCATTGCTTCCTAGACTGCTGGGTTAAATGTGCAATGCCTAATGTTAATATTAACCTATATACTGAATGGTTAGGAAAGTACCTGTTTGTACTGAGCTCTCCCAACTGAAACTATTCGGCTGCACAGTTCTTGGCGCAGAACTCGTTATTCTGAAACTTGCTTTCCCAATTAGCTGGAAAGAGCCTGATTGTTTTCACCCTTTGCATCACATTTTAACTCCTGTAATAGCTTTACCTGAGATAGATTGATGAGCACAGATTTCTTTAACAATGCTGTAATTACAGGCTGATTACACTTTCTGTGTGAATGAAACTTTTAATATAATTGGGTGTGAATTTAGGGAGAGACTTTTTAAACTCCATTAGCAATTCAGCTGGATTGTCTCTTCTGACTGGTACGACTTGCATCTATCATGAAGGTATTTCATTGAGCTGTGCACTTTATTAAATGTAAATATGTAAATATAAACTTAGACCAAACTGCAAGTCCTGAGTCTGCTTACACCTCAGCATGAACCCAGGGGCTCTGTCATGTGCTGCTCCAGCTGGACACGACTTCTCCCTGTCAACTCTATACATCATCAGACATGTCTGCCTGATCCTTTCCTAACTAAAGGGTAGATTATGTGAGCCCCAGCTATTGCCAGCAACCTGGACAGAAACTGCACAGCTCACAGGTACAGCATGACTAAGCCTGTGGTCTGGTGATTTCACCTAGATATTGTTGGTTTATTTATAGCTTGTAGAAAATCTGCCTTGCTTTGACAGACGATACACCATGGAGTTAAAGAGGTTCAGGAAAGCATACTTGATGAGGAAAGACTG
The DNA here is from genome assembly GCF_000700745.2 of Antrostomus carolinensis. Lineage (NCBI taxonomy): Eukaryota > Metazoa > Chordata > Aves > Caprimulgiformes > Caprimulgidae > Antrostomus > Antrostomus carolinensis. The sequence continues at coordinate 18,996 of NW_010339455.1, read as the reverse complement.
AGAAAGTTTAGGTTGTTTTGTTGTTTAGAGAAAAGTTGACCATTTAGGGAAAGGGTAACTTTTCAAATCTATAGAAGGTCGCTGCAGAGAGGAAGGTATAACCTGTTCATCATATGTACTATAGACAGGACAAGAAGGTGCTTGGATCGCAGTAGGGTAGATCAAGGGAAAAACTTCCTACCAGTAAGAAGGCGAAGGATGGAAACCAGTTATTGGGAGGGCATGGCACTTCCATGGATTCACCAAGTGCCTGTTAGGCATGTTATAGGCAGGGGCAGGGCATCGGTGTAGCATAAGCAGGCAGAGACAGGCTGGGTCTGAGGGAGAAGAGTAGTCTCAGCACCCCTGAGCAGACTGCAGGTCACCGGGAGCAACGGTGGAGAGGCTTACATCCCTTTGCCCCTTCCATTAATGGGGTTGCATAAATATCTGCCACAGGGATAACTCATTCAGACCTATTTTCTAAGCACAATCATTAAACTGCAGAGCTGAAAGAACGCAGGTAATCTAATTCTTAGTTATCTGTTTTGCCCACTGGACCGCAAATACCGCCTTTCCCCTGAAACATTAAATCCAGGCAGGCTAATAATGACTTTTCACCACAGTACCATTTAACACAGAGGTGTTAGCAGCAGCAGCCCCAAGTCCTAAGGGACCATAGGAGACCTTAATTAGGAGGTGTGGATTTTTCTGGGGGGAAGTGATTTGATGGGCTAGAAAAGTATTCTTAGTGTCCTCTATGTATGTGAGCATGAGCAATAAATGATCTTTGTGCCATCGTTTTTGTACTAGGTCATATTTTCGTGATGTCAAGCATGCTGCTGTCTTTTCTGCAATAAAGCTCACCTAATCAAAACAACTCAGAGCTTATCTAAGCCCCTAGCCGGAGATATCTCTGTGGTGGCTACAGAGACGGGTATCCTAGCAACCTAAAAGGCATTAGACAGGGCTTTGTCGACATTTATCTGTTACACCCCCCCCACCCCCTCCCCTGCCCCGGTTTGAATAATGTTACGGGTGTGACATCAACTGACAAAAGCCAGGAAATTCAGAGCTCGGGCTGATTTTCTATCCTTGCTGCTCATCACGCTGAAAAACAAAAGGCACAGTCATGTGAGCCATGAGCAGAGCAAACCAACGTTTATATTTCCTGGCTGTTGTCCCAAATGAGATGCCATTTAAATGAGGTGCATGGTATTAATTTCCTCTGTTTAAGACAGGTTTAATGCTCACAGCAGGTAGCATGTTGGCACTGATGTCAGCTTCCCCATGGTCTCCCTTCTTCCTTGGAGGGGCCAACTTGCACGAGAAAAGAGATATCCCAGCCCCTCTGTGATCTTTGGTTTCTCCATGGTGAAACCAGTTTTCAGATCTATGGCTTCCAAGGAGAAAGCTGCGAGGCTGCTTTACACAGGGCCACCACTGCATCCTTCAGCAGCAAAGATGCTCCGTCCCAGGGTGGAGCTGATGAAGACACATGGGTTAAAAACACTCTATCTTACTACCAGTGCCTGACTTTATAAATAGAAAGATGTCTTTTGTTGTTTTCAAGGAATTCTTGGTACTAGAACTTAGACTGGATCTTGTTATCAAGTATTATGAAAACAAAAAGTCACGAGAAAAAAGAATTAATGTAGGTGAGTTTTCCCAGGTCAAAAATGTACTGAGGGCTGATGAATAGTCTGAAAAGTGATACTTCAGCAACGTCTTTTATTTCTCCACTTGTAGCAATAAGAGTGTTTAAAATCTCACAGCTTGTGATTTGTGGAGGAGACTTATGGAGGAAGGGATGGAAGAACTACGGTTGCTGCTGACTGCCACTTCAAATCCTTGGGGGAAAAGTCTGCTGGAAGTGAATGGGAACTGATCACCTCTCTACAGACTTCTTGAGTCATCCCACAGAATTTAACAGAAAATAATTCTTTTGCTTCAAATTGATATAATGTGGCTTAAAAGTGCTAGAAAAAAGATGAGTTAATTTTTGCAGTCTAAGTTCTCAGCTGGGGTAAATTAACTTAATTTGACTTCTGTGCAACTCTCTGAATGTGTACCAGCTCAGTCTCTAACTACATGGTTTTCCAAATGTGTACTTGCAGTGCTTTAGTGGTTTCATCTCTGAGTCTTTCACAGAAAAGTAACAGCCTCTTTTAACATTTATTTGAGGCCTGATATGAAGGGTTTATCTCCATGTAAATTCTTCCAGCTTGGTTGTGAAACCTCTGAAATGGTTTGTAGAGAAAGTTCTGATGAAACTTAGCTATAGTTGAGTACTCTGGTGTTGTAAGGGAAAATCCTTGAATCGCTGTCAGTGGGTGAGCCAGGCTTTCATCCCCTCCATTCTTCACTGTAATCTTCATTAACATAAGAGTTGATGTTTTGCTCCCCGCTCATGGATGCCATACTGTCTGAACTCCGAAGGGTTCATGGAATAAAGGTGCTTATACAGGCCTCTGCTGATGACAGCCAGGATTTCTTTAGCAAGCATATCATGAATATATATGCTACATATATCACAATGGAGAGAAATTACTATGCACAAGCCTTTGAAAGAAACAGAAGCAGAAGGAAGTTCTTGCACTTTCCACCAGCATCGTCTTTACTGTCCGTCCATTTGTTCCCCATTTAGCCTCCCCACTGGCAAAGCCTGTATTATCTGTGGGAAGACGAGACAATGGGAGCCCACTATGCGTGGCGAATGTGTGCATTGTTCCATGGGCTCCCTATAGAATTCCCTCCGTTCGCATGACCCGTTTTCCAAAGTTTTTTTTCTTTTTCTGAAAGGGGAGGGTAAGAGGAAAAAGGACAATGGCTCGCAGCTGTATGCGGATTAGTGGTACGTTCATGCCCATACACTGAGATGGATAAAATAGCCATATTTTTCCCCAAAGTGCTTATTTGTAATGCATGTATGAACTCACTTAATAAGCTTAAAATATTTAGTGAACATTGAGATGAATAGAGAGTATGGGCAGGGAGGGACAAAACTAGCCTAGCAGAGATAGTTGAATACACTTAGCAATCAGCAGCTTTACATAGCTGTATCGTATTCTCTATGGATAACGCAGCTGGGACAATATGTTTAGAGTTTTATAATATCTAGGGATTTCTGTCTTATGATATTTATCAATAATTGCAAACTTTAATATTAAGCATTCTTAGCTCATATAAAATATATACCTCTTTTTTCGATAAATATTGAAGAATGCACAATAAAATATTGTAAAATAGGTAACATTTGTAATTTTTTCAGGACTCAGGTAAGCAGGAAAGGTCTCTGAGAGGGTCTCTCCTGGAACTGAAGTCTGCCTTGGGGAAGCCACAGGCTGCCAAAGGCAGGTGGATTATAACACAGAAATCTCTCAGATTTGATAATGTTTGAAATGCCAAATGAGATCAAGGAGACAGGTTGCTAGAACACAGGCTCGTATGACCTGTAAAACTGGTAAAGTCCTCCTGCTCCAGAGAAAATTTTACTAGATCAAATCCTAAGGTTCCAGCTTCGTTCTGACTGAGCCCAGATCTGTACCTTTGCCCTTGTTCTGACTAGGACCAGGACCTCAAACCCACAGTCTGCAGCAACACATCCTTCTCAGCTCACACATAATTAACTGCTTAATTAGAGCAGCACTGGGGAAACTCTGCTGTTTGGTTTCCCTTTCTCCCTGGTGCCTGATGCTGCTCTTGGCAGGACCATGGTTCAGCACGAAGTGCTCAGAGCGGCTGAGCCTTCTTGGTGATGCACAGAAGGTTCAAGGTGAAGGCCTCCTCTGCTGGGGCTTTTCCTCTCTCTTCTGAGATAATTGACCTTGACACCACCATGAAGCTCAGCCCCAGGCTGCACCACTCATGCTGCAGCCATGTACCTTAGCTGGAGCTGGGGACTAATGCCTGGCTGTTTAATTTAGAAGAGCAATATGAAGGTCACTGGGGAAGGTCATGCAGTCCTGTTGATTGAACATGTGAATAAAGGCACCACAAAAACATAATCTACTTTGTTGGGGATGCGATAAACCAGGTTTATGCCAGGTTTTGGCAAGCAGTACTTCTGAGTGTTACTCCATCAGATAATCCAGACAGCAGAGCAATTATATATCCCTCCAGTCCCCTAATATAGCTTTAATGTAACAATTAGGTAATTTTCATATTTGTAGAGTTTTCTAAAACAGTTTTAAAGTAACTCTTATTTATTTCCTACTAGTTTCCTGATTATTTTTTAATGAAATACTGATTTCTGTAACCGAGTAAAGGTAGTTTATGGGGAAGATTTCTGATATTCCAGAGGGCAGAACCTTAGTGGGACAAGCCCTCTTTTTCTGTCCGGCATAAGATGTCCAGAAACCCCAGAAAACTAATGGTTGTTTGCAGACAGACGCATAGCAGCTCTGCTGCATGTGTGCAGATGGCAGAGGTGTCCCTCACCTGAGACTCGCGACAGACATGAAGCCCAGGTGGTGCGTGGATGGGCAGCAAACTTGCTGTATCGGTCTATCCAGCCCAGCGGTTACAGCGCATACCGGGGAGTTTGGGTTTCTTTACAGCAGTCCTGCCCAGCACTCACACGCCCCTTTCTGACAGGCACTCCCAGCTCACTGCCCTGGGCAAGGCAGAGTTGTGTGAGGAAAGGAAGGAAGTGGTTGTGGTGTTAAGGTATGACTGATGTGATCCAGAGGAAGCTTCTGCAGATGGAGGCTGCAGATTCATTGTGCTGCCAGCCTGTGGCCTCAAGCAGACCCTATGTTCTAGCTCCTGGGATCAGGGTCCCGTGTCAAAGTTGCATCAGGGTTTCTATGATTCAGGTGCTAGGTAGAGGGACACCTTTCTGACCAGAGAACATCCCGTCTGTACATGTTTTTGTCATCAGGTGTGAAGTGATTCAGTGTTGAATTCTCAGAGGTGCTCTGCCAATTTTAAATCCTTCCTGAAAACAAAGGACCCAGGCAGAGCTGTCACTCATAGAATCATAGAGTGGTATGGGTTGCAAGGGACCTTGAATATCATCTAGTTCTAGACCAGGTTGCTCAAAGCCTCATCCAGCCTGTCCTTGAACACTTCTCATGCTGCACCACTGTGGGCTTGGGAGAGGGTGATGATGGACCAGACACCAAGGACCAGATAGCCCATCAGAGTTTAAATGCAAAATCATTTCAGAGTGCTTGGACTCTTTTTTACTACTACTTTTTTCTATGGAGAGAGTTTTTTTTCTGTCCATTTCCTCCTATTACTCTTCTGAGGTGTTTCATTTGTTTACCCCTTGCACTTTACAAAATATCATTTGAAGGGACACGTAGGCTTTGTGTCAACAATATGCAGAAACTTACGCCTGGCTACAAGCATATGTGATTAGATGGTTCTTGTGCTTAACGACAAAAGCATCTGTCTGATGTGAGGAAACCACTAGCTAAGCCACTGCCACCACATGGTTTGTCAGCATCACCTCCTCTTCCTCCCTGGCACTGGCATGCTCACACCACTACCCAAGGAAAGGTTTTTAATTGCGTAGGAACTTCTCAGGGGAAGGCAAAGTGGTAAGAGCATGTTAGGGGAGCACATGAAACCCCAGGACTGACAGAGACTTACAGGCTCTGCTTTCATCCCAGGTGACAGTTGTCGCCTCTTTCTCTGCGCACCTCACTGGATCTTTCAGAACTTTTCATTCTCTTTCTCAATGGAAAAAACATTACAGTCTCAGGACATGTCAGGTAAGGTTTTTCTAACCCCAAAAGAGAAATATGAATGCCATTGAAGAGGGCACTGGTGAGGTCTCCTCCAGAATAGCGTGTCTAGGTCTGATCATTCTCTGCTCCAGAGAGATTAACTCCAGCAGAAAAAAACCGCAGAGGATACCTGGAGGATGGACAACCTATCTGACAAGTAGAGATTAGAAGTGTGACTTATAAACTGGCAATGTGAAAGGGTAAGAGTGAAGTCTTGCTCTCTTTGGATGTGAATTCACAATTGGTTTAAACTGATTGATGTCCTAGATGTTAGCACAGGGGTTTTTGGCCTCTCTCTGCCTGTGTTGCATAGTCCTGACACTGCCCTTGGCCCAGTGCTTATGCTTGGATAACTGTGGGATCAGGGATCTTTTCTGGGTTATTTTTCAGCAAGATGAGTTTTCCAAGACTGACTAACCATGAGGTC
>NW_010339455.1:9736-12816 GCF_000700745.2 Antrostomus carolinensis | reverse complement strand
TGACCACCTTGTCGAGAGCAGAGATGCAGGACGTGCCTGTGCCACGGGCAGGAGGGAGGCGAGGGAATGCCTGTTTGGCAGCAGCTCACACATAAAGTCAGCTTAAGCTAAGCATGAAAGCAGAACTGAGAGGTTAACATCATCCAGGGAGAACTATTTAAGCTATGGTACAAGGCTGGCACAAGAACAGGTGGACATATGGCTATGAATAAAATCAGGCTGGAAATTAAAAGGCTTCTAGCCATGAGAGGAGTGAGGTTCCAAAATAGCTTTCCAATGGGAGTAGGGGGTTTCAGAAGAAGTCAAACAAGTGTGAGATTGGGTTTCAGGAGATTTACATGACACAGTTGCTGTAATAGTGAGGTACCTGGGCCAAAGACCTGGGAGATATATTTCTACCCTATCTCGCCCGCTTGCTTTCATTACTTTCTCTGTTACCCTTCTTTCTCCTTCTCTTTTTTCCTGTTCCTTTATCTACTTGGATGACAGGCTGGAAAATCCTCTCTGTGCATTTTCTTTGTTGCTGCTGCAACTATTCTGCAGAACAAAGCAGGAGCAAATCCCATTCTGGTACACAGAAATGGGGCTATTGAGGTGCACAAGCGGGGCAAAGGAGCAGGGGCTGTGGGAGGCCATGGTGCCCTGATGGCACAGCAGGGTCCTTGCCCTCTCAGTGCATGGCTGGTGCCCGTTGCTGCTGTGCCATGGACACGCTCACACCTTAGCAAGCCACTCACCTGCAAAGCACTTGTTTTCTTCTCGGGTGGATGTTGGGTGTAACAGTTAGAAGACTGTTACTTTTGCCAGATGTTTTATTCTACAAAGGGTCTTAACTGAGCCTGAAGGAAAGGTTCTTAGTGCTTTAATCAGTACTACGGTTTTAAGTAAGACATATTAGTGCTTTCCGGTATTACTAGTTCTCTTGCAGCAATGGGTAAAGTGTCACATCTTAGAGAAACACTTATCAGCTGTGATATACTTCTCGTAAAAATCTGAGCCTATACATAATGAAGTTCTTCCCTTTCTGAAGCATCCTTGATTATCATAATCTGCAGGTATTGTTACAACCTGCATAAAGTGTCCATGCACAAAACAAAATTTTGCATGGTACCAAAATATTCTCTATAATTCCCTCTATAGGGATCATGCAATAAAAAAGGACAAATTTGTCCAGCATGGTGGAAAACATCTGCTTAAAATGGATCATGATTGAATGAACTGCCTGAGGAGTGGAAGGAACTCAAAATACAGCAGAGCCCATGTTCTGGGTGCAAAGTGATATTGTCTACTGATCTGTGCAGAAATGTACACATTTGTATTGCTTATATGTGGAAAGGCATGTCAGCTGAAGAGAAAAAATAGCTGGTACTCTATCAGGTTAGACCTGATGAATACCTGCCCAGGAGCTAACCTAGTGTCTGCGTGCTAGACACCCTGACATGATGCTCAGGCCACAGACCTTCTGGGGTCTTCTCCAGACCCAGTCAATGCTGCCTCAAAAGCTGACTGCCCAGATGCTCAGTTGGCTGTTGTTCTCATGGCATCAGCATGCAGTGCCTTTTCAGCCACTGGCTTCTGGACTTCTTGCACGAGGTTACTGGTTCGGTTTGAATAATGTGGGGTCAGAATGAGCAGTGGATCTATAGATGGCTCCCTGTGCTCTTCTCCCTATTCCTTATTGAACTGCAGTTTCACAAGTACAGTTTCATTAGAAAGGCCTGCAGCAGAGATCGCCTTCCCCCTCTTTCCTGTTTACATGATACTGCTTATGCACGCTGGGCAGAATAGTCTTTTTCTTCATAGATGCATAGAGGCCACTTTGGTCTAATTTTACAGTGTCTCTGTAGGAGGGAAGGTAGGGTTAAAGCAGTTCATTTGGACTCAAGGACACTGGAATCTGTTCCGCACTTGATATACAGATAAATAGGATAATTTCGTTAATTTCTTTTTTATCTTAAATATCTTTTTAAAATGGGAATTATGATATTTGGATATGCAGGATCACAGTTGACTGCTGCAGCAGTGGGCATCGCCATCACAGCTTTAAACTCACTACCACTGATAGCAAGGCAGGAGATTTCAGCCCAGGCTTTCACACAAGTATGGTCCAAGATACCCACAAGACTGGTATAATTTGCCCTGAAGCCTGTGCCTGCTGGCTGCTGGCAGGTTGTGGGCAGAGGGCTGCCTGTGCCACCAGCAGTGGTGCAGCTAAGGCACCAGCTCACCTGAGTGCTCTGGTTGTTTCTGTGGTGCTGTGGGCAGCCTGGAGAACAACACAGCCCGGAGCTTCTTGGTGCTCCTTGTAAGAGAGGCAAGAACCAGTTGTTTAAACTGTATTTTCTTAGTTACCCCTTTCTCAAAAGAGAGAGGAATGTTTTGAAGAGGTAGGAGTTGCTGCAATGAATTGGTGACTGCGACCCAGCTAGCCTGTTTTTTTTCTGGCAGGGACACCCACCAGACATCTAGGAGGACAAGGCAAGAAGCAGCACAGAAGGCCAACCGTTGTAATCTGCCACCAAGAAAAACCCACTGAGAATCCCCCATGGTGAGATATTACATGGAGCATGATTTATATTCCCTGCAAAATTCTTTGAGTTTGAGCTTATGACGTACTTTTAACCCATTAAATTGCCTAGTCTCCCTTTGAATCTACACTTGGATTCTATTCTCCATTGGGGTAACAGCCTGTGACAATGAGTTTCCCTGACTAATTATTCATTGTGTGAAAAAATATTCTTCTAAAGGCTTTGAATTACCAAACTCATTTAGTGAATATCTTCTGAATCTGTGATAAAAATATTCTACCTTTTCTGTATCAGTTCTACAGGATTTCGGAAAGATACCCATGTGCTGTATGAACTTTACAATATTACATTTTCTTTTGGCGCTCTAGTGTTGAAATGGAATATGTTAAAGTTTTTTTTTTAAAAAAAAAAGTTAATATTTTTCCTACCATGACCAATGTTTGCTCAAACTAGAAGAAAAAGGAAACTTTTTTCACTTAAAATCTATTTTTTTTTTCTCTGGGATAGCTGCTTGGCTTCTTTTTCAGCCAACCTATGCCTGGTACAAGCATA
>NW_010339455.1:0-9709 GCF_000700745.2 Antrostomus carolinensis | reverse complement strand
GCTGATGAGGTTGGTGTCATGCTTTGGCAACGAACTAACACTGACGATTCAGATGATGGAAATAACTAGTTTTGATTGATTCACATAGTTCTATAATCCTAAATTATGGAATTTTCAGAGACTGAAGACCTACTTGAACATAATATTAGAGTATTACCTGTTTGATCTTCTATCTTGCCTTAACTTTTGACTTCTTTAGTGTTGACTTCTATAGTTAGTCTCTGGTTCAAGTATATTCCCACATACTATAGCATTGAATCAATTCCTTAAGGAGACGACACATTTTCAGAGCTGGAATCAAGTCAGTGTGACTAGAAGTGCTTGAGTACACACTGTATTTGGATTTCATCTGGGTTTGCCTCTTACACACATTCCTTTCCCGTACAGGTTTCCAGCCTGCTCACTCACATGGATTGGATATTTTCAGTAGCTTCTTGGAAAACAAGGTGACTTAGATGGGCTGCAGCAGATCTAAGCTTTAGATTTAAGAATGTCTTAGTGTGTTTGCCTACTGAAGGCAAGGAGCAAAAGAGCAAGGATTAATTTATTCAACAGTGACTATAAACACATTTTGTTCTCTGCCCACAGTCACCCAATTCATTCAGAAACCACAGAATCAGGAATTTCTGATGTCAAAAGCTGTGTTAGGTCCTCTAGGTCTCTTCTGTGCCAACAGCAGGACAGAAATGAGGGAAAATTGACACTTGCATGGGAGTTTCAGGTACTGGCTACCACATACACTTCAAACTTAAATAAGCACAGTTTTTCTGCTGCAGAGGCTGACTTTGAATGTCCTTGAAGTCTGGTATTATGCATTCTGGAAAGCAAGGAGAGAAATGAGCCAGATACATTAATTTAGTCATATAGAGAGGTTTCTAGTAAACTTCTGCACAATGGGGTAGTGACAGCGTACTTAGTAAAGCCACATGCTTTATTAAAAATAGTGCTATTGATTTTGTTAGTGTGTGTATCAAATGTTAGCACATTCATTAGAACAGTAACCTTCCAAACACTGCTGTAGAACAACCAGCAGGCCCAGAGTCGATATTCATCTGAATACTGGCTTGCTTTCAAAGGGCAACTTAAAATTAGGGCATTGACTTTTAATGTTATGGAGGAAAGGTTTTAAAGGGAGCATTTATCAAATAGAGTTAGGCAATATTTACCAAATACAGCTGGGCTGAAGGTCCTGTTGAAGTAGGCAAAGATGTGTACATACAACCATGTACAGCACTAGCAAAACAACACGATATATGTTTATACATGTATATTAACATCTAGGGTAACGGTCTAGTATAGATACATGAGAATAAAGAGGAAGGCTTTTATCTGAGAAAACTTTCAGTTCTATACCCCTTTGTGGGTATATTGAAACATCACTGAGTAAGAATGTAATGTGTTCTCCAGGGCTCAGTGCTGGGGCCAGTCCTGTTTAACATTTTTATCAATGATCTGGATGAAGGCATTGAGTGTACCCTCAGTAAATTCGCAGATGACACCAAACTGGGTGGTAGTGTTGATTGCTTGAGGGTAGGAGGGCTCTGCAGAGGGCTCTGGACGCGTTCGATCAATGGGCGGCAACCAACTGTTTGAGGTTCAAGACCAAGTGCCGGGTCCTGCACTTGGGTCACAACAACCACATGCAATGCCACAGGCTTGAGGAGGAGTGATTTGAAACCTGCCTGGCAGAAAAGGACCCGGGGATGTTGGTTGACAGCCAGCTGAATATGAGCCAGCAGTGTGCTCAGGTGGCCAAGAAGGCCAACAGCATCCTGGCCTGTATCAGAAATAGTGTGGCCAGCAGGACTAGGGGAGTGATCATTCCCCTGTACTCAGTGTTGGTGAGGCTGCACCTTGAATACTGTGTCCAGCTTTGGGCCCCTCACTACAAGAAGGACATGGAGGTGCTGGAGTGTGTTCCAAGAAGGGCAACGAAGCTGGTGAAGGGGCTGGAGAACAAGTCTTATGAGGAGCGGCTGAGGGAACTTGGGTTGTTTAGTCTGGAGAAAAGGAGGCTGAGGGGAGACCTAATTGCTGTCTACAACTGCCTGAAAGGAGGGTGTAGTGAGGGAGGGGGTGTGTCTTTTCTCCCAGGTAACTAGTAACAGAACAAGAGGCCATGGCCTCAAGATGCACTAAGGGAGGTTCAGGTTGGATGTCAGGAAAAATTTCTTCACCAAAAGGGTTATCAGGCACTGGAATGAGCTGCTTAGGGAGGTGGTTGAGTCACCATCCCTGGAAGTGTTGAAAAGACGGGTAGATGGGCTGCTCAGAGATACGGTTTAGTAGTGGACAGGTATGGTTGGACTCGATGATCTCAGAGGTCTTTTCCAACCAGGAGATTCAATGGTTCTATGGTATTACAATGATTAAATAGATACTGTGTCTATGTCCTTATAATGTAATTTTTGTACAGCACTGTGAACAAAGCAGCACATTAGGACAAATATATCCTTTGTTAGCAGTAGGTTTACAGCAACAAATACACTCCATTATGTCTGTTGAAAAAGAGCTAAGACAACACAGTAAAATCAACTTTTTTTCTCTCTCCTTATGAGACATGAAGCAAGAAGAGTGAAGGTCATTCCACTTCTCATTTACTATGAATAGATTTACATAGATTTACTATGAATTTGTGACTTACCTGTTTTTACCTTTTCCCTTTTGTGTCTGTTCATGCAACCCTTCAAACTTTCATGGTCGTGAGAAAAGGCTATGCAGAATAGGTTCAGTACCTGTTGTGCACTTCTGTATTCTTGATGTAAACCCACGAGGATGATTTATGACTCTGAACAAAAAAATTTCCCACTGTCAGGGCACTTCTTGTTTCCTCCACTAAACTGATTAGGTTTATGTAATACCTGTGGGTTTATTTGGCTGGTTGGTTGGTTGGGTGGTTGGTTTTTTTGTCAGGGTTTCTTTTAACCCAGATAGAGTCATCAACCCAGTTCACCACATTGCTCCACTGTCAACTACCTACCTGCGATGGAGTGGGTGAGAAGAAGAGGTATAGAAGTCTGATAACGTTGCTTTAGCTGCTGTGAAAAATGGCCATAGAAGCAAAGCCAAAATGACCTGCTGAGGTACCCTATTTCTCTTTCTTACTTAGAGAGGAACACAAGAACTTCAAAGCCCCTAACTTAAGCACCTTAATTAGGTGGAAGAGAATAGGCATTTCCACAGTTACATACAATTTTAGCTGTGTTGATTCACCTTTCAGAGATGCCTCCATTAGTGCTGTGACTGCAGAAGGACACTTTGGTGAGGTACCTGGTGCCAGGGGCTACCACTGTGTTCTCAGTGGTGGCTCCCAGCAGGCCCAGGGGCATTGTATCCGAGTTGAGACTGCTGCTACGGATACTGAACTCAGCAAAATCTTCACAAAATCCCATGTTGATCTATTCCTGCTTCTCAGCCACATACTGAAGGCATTGAACTGCATTTCCCCTCCTTTCTATAGTTTCTTTACTTTCTTTTTTGTAATGCAGAGCGGCAGTCTAAGAGGAAGATTTCCTTGGCTTTATTGTTTACAGATCCTGTTAACTTTTAACCTGCTTGACACTGTGACTTGTTTGGTGAGGTCTGGGTTTTGCAAACTTCTCTTAAGTCTCAGCTATCACACACTGAAAAGTGCTTTTGTGGTGGTGTTGTGTGGCAAGCAGTTAGAGTAAACAAATGCCACAGAGAAACTCTATATTTCTAATGGAAATAAAAGGTAGAAAAGACCTGTCTCTGTATTCTCTCAATTCAGCTGTCCTCATAGTTGGTACTGGATGCCTCCTTTCAGTGTATATCTTATTTTGAACCAGGTTCAAGTGTATATCTTATTTTGAACCAGGTTCAAGTGTTCCTAATGATGAGACTTCCCTTATTTTATTTTCTTTCATGTTGAATTAATTATTATTGCAAATGAATTGTACTCTTTGTCTCAAGATGCATATCTTGAAGACCTTTATTTCCTACTCCAAAAAGAGAAACCATGGCTTTGGACAGTCAGCCTGTGTAAAGCATAGTTTTAGCAGTTTTATTGTTATCCACAGATTATGACGGCTCTGAAGTCTCTTTGAATTCCCGAATCTCCTCCTGCTATTAACACTGTGACCAAAGTTGGGCTCTAGAGTCTAGTCACCCAGGAGTCCTTATCTCTTGTCCCCTTCTTTGGTGAATGCTGAGGAATAATTGTAAACCTTTCTTCGCTTAACAGCAGGATAGGTTTTCAGCTGGAGTTGAGCCTCTCCAAAATAAATTCAAGACAAAGTAATCAACAGAATGAGTGTATGGAGTACTGAGGAGCAAATATTGGGGGCACAGGTAGTTTCTGAGTCTTCCTTATTGTTGTACTGCCAAAAAGCACTATTGTAACTGGTGAAATTAATTCTTAATGACTTTTCCATTTAAACCAAGATTTCAGAGGGTGGCTTTAAAATGATCTCTTAGAGCAGAAATTCACAGGTGGCAGCAGATTCAGGGTGAAGTTAAAGCGTTTGTTTGAGAAACTTGACCCTCGTGGCAGAAAAGTCGGGTTCCTAAACTGTGAAGTGTCCGAAATATGGACTCATATCTCTGTCTGATTTTGGGAAATAAGGCTAACATTCTTTGCCTTTTTTGTAAAATACCCTGGATCAAGGCTGCTGTGGATTTTCCAAGTATTAAATTAGCCTTATTTAGGTAAACCTTCTCCTCCCTAACCTTATTCTCCTCCCTCTAGTTTTGGGCACCTTGTAGCTACCAGTGACCCAGCCAGGATCTGCCATGTGGATTGCATGGCAATCTCTGAGAAACACTGAGTGTGGACACTCAGTTTGGAAATTAGCCAGATTGCCAAGCTCAGATGATTTATAAAAAGTTAGGTTTTTATGTCCCTTTTTAAAATTTTCCCTTTCTAAACAATCGGATCCTTTTAAAGGATGAGAAACAAAAACTGCAGCACTAGTTAATCCCAGGAAAACTTCCCTTTGGTGATGTCTGTAAGTCAAACACAGCCCCCAAAACCTGCTTTCCAGAAGGAAAATGTTCTTAGATGGCCACGGAGGAAATATGAAAAAATGTTTTTCGAAAACATTTGTGAGCAAAAACCTCAGAGGATCTCCTTGCAGCTCTGGTTGCTGGACACTTCCAGTGTGGAGGAGTGCAAAATCCAGTTTTGCCCATGCCAGTCCCAACCACCCTTCAGCCTACACCCACAGCAGAACCTGGGCCCATTTTTAGGGTGGGTGTAACCCATCCCCAGCTGGCACGGCTGTGCCAAGGGCCAGAGTTCGCCTTCTGCCTTCTGTATGGATGGGCACGTTGGGAGGGTGAAGTGAGCCATGCTCACTCCCCAGGGATGGATGGGGCATGAGGCTGAAGTGGAAGGGGTGATAGGAACCTGCTCAGAAAGCAAGAAAAGGTCTGTATGTTATGAACCTGATTTGTTAAATTACCCCCAGATTTTATTTTTCATTCAAAAATGGGCTCCTTCCTGACTATAAATTTATCTATTTGAAGTCTAAATGACTTTGAGATTAAACTAAAAGTTAGATTTCTCTAATCTAAAATTCAATTTTAATTGAATGTTGCAGCCCTTTGGAATTTAAAGAAACTGAATCTCTCTGAAGCCAAATGGCAGACATATTATTTGAAATTTGATGACGAATTTGTCCTTAATTTTATCCAATTATATTAAGAGGTCTTTCTGCTACAAAGCATTAAAAAGCACTACTAAGGCCAAAGAGGTGCTAGCAGAATCTTTTTTCTATCATGTTGAGCCCTGTACAGTATTGCGTGGGCTTAAATAAAATGTATCCTGATAGTTCACCTTAAAACTCTCTGTCCTTTTCCTCAGTTCAGCTGAATCCTATGAAATAGATACGCAGCTTGGAGAAGTTCTTCACACCCCCACAAATGCTAAAAATGGCCCTGATACAACATGTATTTATGTAACAAAATCATCTGCATTAATATCTTCCTTTCCTTTCTGCAAGAAGCACAGGAGGGACCCAAGCTGGCACATTTTCATGCAGCCCCTTCCATTCTTCTCCTTACATTTGGGCTAGCAGGAACAAGCCCTGTTTTCCCTTAAAAAACAGGCCACTGAAGCAGGAATATGATGTGACTATTAATAGGGTGTTCAGCTGCAAACCCACAGTCCAAGCTTTTGGGCTCTCTCCCTTTGAATATTCAGTACCCCGTTAAGGATCAAAATTGCTTGGTAACCAGGAGTTCTGGTCACTGTTATTATCCTGATCTTCCAAAAGAGAGAGGATATTTAAAACAACACATTTTCTCTACTTCTGCTGAAAAGCCAGGAGAGTAGCTGGCTGATAGGATCAAGCACGGTGTATTGAACCTTTCACCTCTTATTCACATCTGGCAGAATGAAGTGAAAAGTCTTCCCGCTTGGCAGTGGTTTTGTGTCCCATTTGTCACCATCATGTTCAGGTGGACTTCTGCTCTCCAGATCACAGCCCATCTCCAAGCACCTGGGCAGGTCTGCAGCCCAAGAAGAGGGCTCAGATGCCACGTGGACAAAGAGAGGGGCTTTATCTTGGCCTCCCAGGGCTGGCTCCCTGGGCTGAGATGGAAGCATGCTGTCAGGAAGGGGAAGAAGAGTGAATTATAGCTACTGCTGCTGCTGATGATAGGGTCAGAGAAAGTCTTGGTCACCCTGCCATATTTAGCATCACCAAAATACCTGGGAAAATCAACAGCCAACAAGCCTCCCTGTTTTTCCTACGGAGGTTTATGTACTGACTCCACCATTCCCCTATGGATACTGACAGGCAAAGGTGCCGTAGGCTTCCCTGCACCATGGCTCACTGGGATGGCTCCCAGCTGCAAGCTGGCTCCTCGGCGGGGTGTGTTATTCCCAAAGGGCTGTCCTGAAGAATGACCTCCTAAGCCTGTTAAACTGGCGCTCACTGCCCCAACCTGCTGCCTGTTGTGGAAATGAATCCTCACCAGCAGCGAGAATCAAACCAATATTCGCAGCAGCAGCTGTAAACTCGATAAGCTCCCTGTCCTCCTTTCTCTCCCCCCGCTGCATCCCTCCCTTTGGTGTTGAAATGAAGGCAGAGACATGCTGAGAGAAGCAGTGCAGCGCTCTGTTTGCAGGATAATATGCAGACCACATGTATGTATTAAAGGCTGTATGGAGTTATAATGAGCCAGGAGCATTTAAATGCAAGCCAAGGGGAATTTGCTATTCTGTGTGGGCAGATTTCAATTGTAAGGTTGGCAGCTCTGGTATCCTGTTCTCTAATGCCATGGGATGAGAAAAAATAGGCTTTTCTTTCAGAGCAGTTGATTATTGAATCCGCACCAGCTGTTCACCCTAATCCAAGCTTTCTGTGCTCGCTCCTTGTAATAGAGGCATCCCTCAACCGTCCATCTATCCGTCCACTTCCCCATTCTCATTTTCATGGCTCTTTTGTAATCTTTTAGAAAGGTGGTTAGCAGATATCAGCCATCTAAAGGGACTTAAGCGTCAGGGCCAGGCAAGGGTTATAACTAATTAATGAGAGAAAAAAGGCACCCCCGGCCATATATTGAAACTCAAATTCTATGTTACATCCACTGCAAGATGGGAAAAAAACCATTGTGAATCAGAAGGCAGAGAAGGATTTTTTAACAGTGACACCTGACTCTGTGCCCAGCAAACCGTATGGGATCAGAGTTGGAGCGAGTCCTGAGCCAGCGCAGAGCGACGGCTGTCCCTCATGCCCTGCTATGAGCCGAGGCACCTGCATCCGAGGGACCTGCACCTGAGGGACCCAGGCATGCAGCAGAAGGAATGCTTTTTTGTCTTTTTTTTTTTTTTTTTTGTAGTAAATTGGGAGGCAGGGGTGAGATAAGTGAGTTCCTTCTGGGTGCTTCTCACTCAGCCTGCAATGTTATGTAAGGCTGGCACAGCTAATGCCTGCTCTGCTTCACCATCAGCCTGGCTGTTTCATCCCTGCTACACAATTATTTCATCAGTCTCTCCTACTAGACATCACAAGGCTATTGCGATTAGTCACATTTTTTAGGATAGTGGATAAAACAAAATTAGCAAGCACAGGGGCTCAGGTTGCACAGGGGTCTAGGTGAATACAACTCTAGGTGGTCCCTGGCCCAGAGACAGTCAGATCTCCTGGAGGAGGGGGACAAGGGGGTGACACACAGGAGCCAAAAAAGGGGTGTGAAAGCAGCAGGAGAAATGCTGTTTCCCTGAAGAGCTTTGGCAGGGGAGGGTGAGTTTAAGTGGGAATGAGATGACTGGGAATAAAAAGCAGTAGGAGAACGGGCATTGTAGGGGAAAGTAGGTTGGAGGAAAAGGTAAAACATTAAGTGACAAGCTGAAGAACAGAGGTTGATGGTGGGGAAAAAAGGAGGGTTTGCTCAAAAAGGCAGCCAGCACAGCACCTCCTCCCTGCCTGCGTGTCTCCTGCCTGTTTCATCTGCTGCTCCTGCACATTTTGACCCTCTCTTCAACTCCCTCACAGTGTTTCTCTCTGAAAGGTGCCTCCTTCCCTGCTCACCGTGTCCTCCTGTGCATGGAGGATTACCCACACTTTGGAAAAGGGCTTGTTGAGATTCAGAGACTTAGTGTAATGCCAGAACCATGCAAACTGAAAAGCTGCATTAGCACTAAAGATTGTATGTCCAAGTCTGGAAAACATATGCCGGATGATGCTCTGGGGCATGATGGGGAAAGTGAACTGTATGACCTGAGAAGGGACAGATGGACAGGCATGTACAATTGCATTCTTGTATGTTATAGGCATATGAATGGAAAAATGAACCCTTGAAGTGACTACTTGACTTCCAGGAGCTGGTGTCAAATGGTGTGTGTGACTTAGCTAACATTTTAAATTGCTGTATCTGGGCAATTTACAAATAAAACTCCATAAAGAATTGGATTGGCAACTCATTACCTGACAGATATTGTTGTAAAAAGAGGGCTAAATGTGATTCTTGGATGAGTAGAGAGGGGAATAATAACTTGAAATAAGGTGATTTTTCCTTTGCAAATGGCATTGGTGACACTTCTAGTGGACTACTGGGTAATGCTCAAGTCTCCTTATTTTCAGAAGAAGACTGAAAAAATTATGAGCTTGCAGAAAAGAGTTCCAAAAAGGCTTTCAGAAAATTAGAATTATAATTTGAGATAATACTTTCTAGTACGAAACTCAGAGTGCTTAATCTGTTAAACTTATAAAAAAAGAAGATTGAGAAGTGGCTTGATTACAGCATGAGTACCTTAATGGTGAGAAAATATCAGGTATTAAAGAACTCTTTAATTCAGTGAAGAAAAGCATAATAAAGAAACAATAGTTACAAACTGAAGCTAAGTAGACAAATATAAATGAAAAATTAAGCATAATTTGTTTTTTAACAGTAAGAATGATTTCTGACTGGAGCAAACTTTAAGTGCTAAATTCACCATCTCTGGTTGTGTCAGATTAGGACTAAACTCCTTTCTGAAAGTTTGAGTGAAACATACTTTTTTTTTTTTTATTTTGTGCTTCTTTGCAGATGTTATTGGGTGAAAGTTAATGGCTTGTGATATGATCTGGTGGTCTTTTTTTTTTTTTTCCTAAAACTCCATGGTCAGCCTAGGTATCCACAAGAGCTCAAAGCTTTTTACTATACCCGCTTTTTCTGATCACTTCCTTCTTTACCAGCTTTTAGGTAGAAAGCTGATGGGTCTGTACACATTTGGAAGCATGCGGGTTTGATGGCTGGACCA
>NW_010339454.1:0-11954 GCF_000700745.2 Antrostomus carolinensis | reverse complement strand
CGCCTGGATGCCTTCCTGTGTGGTTCCTACTCCAGCAGGGGGATTAGACTAGGTGATTTTTTGAGGTCCCTTTCAATCCCTAACATTCTGTGACATGCTGTGACATGTCTGGTTCCTCACTCCAACATGCACCACAGGCTGCCAAGAAAGTGTCTGGGAAGAGGCAGCCACAGGCCTTGTCCAGTGCCTGGTGGAGGATTGCAGGGTTTGCCTCATCTTGGCCATGCCGTCACTCTCCAGCAGCTCCATGAGCTGGGGCTCATGGATTGAGAGGGCCACCCAAAACTCATAAGCAAACGAGCACCTACTTTTCAGTGTGAAATATCCAAAGTCCTATGCAGAATGAATTCTTGCTGTCTTCAGTAGCAGAGCCTACATTTTCAAGCTTGGGCTTCTGCAGTTTCATGAAGTCCTTAATTTGACAAGTGTAGGACTGATTTTCCAAAGCAGTAAGACAGTTAGGACTATGACTGTATAGTCACCTATCTAAGGGCCAGGAGCCTGTGGTCAGGAAGTCAGATTTGAAAATGTCAGCATAATTTCATGTTTTTGTTGTGGCCAAATCAAAAAATTAGTCTGCAGAACTCCAGCTCAGGGCTGATAGCTTTATTAATCTCTGTAGTGGTTTTACATTTTTTGCTGTTATAACAATTCAATATCTACCTGTCTGAGGAAATTCAGTCATAATAGCTGTATGAATGATTAAATTATGTAAATTATTATGTTATTGTTATACAATATAAACCACAAACAGACTCAGATGTAGAAATGAACGAGTTATTTTTGACAGTAGTTTTTCTCTGAAAAATGGTAATATATAAGAACATTTTGTGGAGCTATACCAGCTGTGCCTAACCTTCCTTTAGAAGGAAGTGAAGGAGAACAGGAGCACAAAAACTAAGAGCATCACAAAACTAATGAGGAGGGCACTTTGCTGGGCTCTGTGTGACCTGCTCTCTGCTCCAAACCACACTTGACTCCAGCTTTTGGTTATCGCTTTTCAGAGCACCAGGACCATAAAGCTCCTCTGAGCTGGAGCATTCTCTCATTTTAAGTCTTTCATAAGAACTTTCAAATGCTCTTTGTTTGGTATGGGGTCTAAAAAAAAAATTCACATTCTGTGACTGTAAATAATTTCCCATTCATCACTACTTAAAGAGCAAATATATTTTTGTTTAAGGAAGTATGTGCTAGAAAAGTCTAGAGGTTTATTTTATTCTAATTCAAGAAATTATTTTATAGTAGATGGTACAGAAAGAGAAGCTTAATGTAATTTTTTTTCTGTGAAAAAAGAACTACTGTCAATCAGCTGTTTAACCTACACATTCTGTCCAGACCAACAGCATTATGTGAACACAAGCATTATATAAACAAGACTTCTGCAGATAAAACAATTTCAGATTAGCACAAGGTGTTTAAACTATAACTTCACAATTTAAAACACTGCTGGTCCCTATAACTGCTGCTGTGAATTATGGTCTGTTACATGCAATGGGGGTCAAGTGCCTTTACTTACTAGCAACAGTTGAAATAATGCAACATAGTTATGCAGTGCTCTCTGAAAAGGAGTTCTCAAACAACAAATTTATGGGGTTTGACAGTAGATTAGAAATGGCTCAGAAGATTTTGGCCTTTTTTCATGGGTCAATAATAAATAGGAAAAATTTCTTAGTATGATTTGCACATTTGAAGCTGCAGTGAATTTCAACTCTTGCATCTCTACTTCTACTTTCACAAAAACAATGCTGGCTTCATCAAACTCCCCAGAGCCCCTGAAGAGTTATTTCAACCCAAGCATCAGAATCCTCTTCAACTTAAAGTTTTGCTCTTTAAAGCATGGAAGATGACGTGAGAGAACATATTTCTGAGTCTGACTTTTGTCTTTTGATCTCTGAAGATAAACTTCCTTGAGATGAGCAGATTAACTAGTACAGGATGCACATTAATTGCTTCTAGCCTGCAGTATAATTTTCACTTTTTAAATTACTTTTAATGAAATAACTCTCTCCTTTAAATAAATTACAAGAAAGTAAAGGTAAAAATGTGACCTTTCTTGGATTTTTCCCTCTCTTAACAGCTTTTCTTGTGCTGAGCTTATCCACTACCATGAGTGAGAACTTGATGTACAAAGATGTACAAAGCCTACACAACACTACTCAGAAACTTATCAAAGTTTCAGATCTGTGATGTGTGTGTTATTTTTTTCTTACTCTTCATGATTCAGAAACTCAGTTAAGAAAAAAGGCATTACTAGATTTGTGTCACTATGAGGCACTGCCAAGTTTAAGCAGTCTTCACAGAACTCATAGCCAGGCTTTGTATGGAAAAAATCAGTGAAGAGGAAGATAGAAGAACAAGATCTTCAACTTTCCACCTTAGGGAAGATCACTGCAGAAAGGTTGACACACATATGATTATTCATCCTTTGGCTTGTCAGCAACAGCCTCAGCTCCACAATTAGCCTGTGTGCAGTTGGACTAGCAACCACAATTAGCATGGCTTTTAGGCCCATCTGACAATACTCTATCCCATTCACTGTGGCTCACCATGGGCGTTGCTTGAGTAATGTTTAGTTTTAATGCTAATGATTTCCTAGTCAGCAGAAAATTATAGGATAGGATTTGATAACTGCAGATTGGGAGGAACTGAGGAAAACGGTGAACAGAGCCATCAAGAACCAGTATGAAATATTGGACATAACTTAGATTTTGCATTTCACTAACTATCCATGCTTACTGACTAAGACATACCCTTAAATACCATTATATTCAGTAAAATTTGTTGAATTGTTAATGCCTCTTGTGCTACACATTTGTGATGCCACTTGCAATGTAGTATAATAAAATTAAGGAAATCCAGACCTTCTCTATTGAACTGTGCAATGGAATGACTGCATTTAGGGATGCTTCAAGTTCTTTTTATGATATAGAGAGTCTGTTGGGTTTGGAGAGAATATTGCTAACCTCTGAGCTGCCATTAAACATGGAACTAGAGGGCCACTGCCAGAGTGACTCCAAAGACAAGGAATTATACATAGCAGTGTCTTGCAAGGCTCTGTTCCCCTCTAATGATTACTAGAAAGAAGAATAAAAAGGGATTTGTAGTATTTCTTCATAATTCTGCCTCCAGATTATTCCAAAAGGGAAAACAAACTAGACATTTAGATGCTTTCTTCCAGATAGCTCTCAGAGATGCACACTTCTGGAATAGATGTCCATAAGGAGTAATGGGCATCAAACCCATCTGATTTTACGTTGGAGCCTGACCAGTTTACAAACAGGCTGACTGCAAGTGCCTTCAACAGGACTGGAACCAGTTGACTCAGAAGATCCCTTCTTTCATTTAAGAGCCTGAGGCAGAAGGGATAAATGAAATAAAACTTGTTCTCCATTTGTTGCAGTGTTGTTCCTTCCTGTAAGAGAGAGCTTTTTCACTTTGTTTCACTTCTAGAAAGGTGAATTTCTGGCTAAGCATGGAACTAGCCAGCCTCTTTTGCTACTGAAGTGATGCATGCAGCAAGTTGGGTCAAACAAGCCAGACCACACCTTCTCTCTTGTGGAAGCAAAGCAGAGTAGCTTTCACAAATCATCTCTGGCTTTCTGCCATTCAAAGTCAATGTCTCTCCTTCTTCCTGTGGCAGCATAGGCTCCTGTGTTAGGTGGGGCAGGACACCACAAGGCTGTTTACATGACCTGATGCTAACTGATGGTCAGCAACTGCTTTTCCCACCTGCCAGGCACAATCCCCTGTTCATTCAGACCCTGTTTTTCTGAAAAACAGGGTGGTATATAGAGATATCAGACTGCATTCACATCCTCTTATAACCACATAGCCAAAGCAAACCTCTCAAACAAGTACATCTTGAGCATGATTGTCCCTTGCTCTGAACCACTGTCAAGTGTATTATTGCAGAGTGGCAGCACTTGCTTTGCCTGTGCGGATAGCCATACACGACAACTGGATCCTTTAATATTTGCACTGGTTTACAGGGAAAATATATCTCTTTTCTATGTGCTTAGACTTTGTGTTTTATATCCATCTATCTCTAAGCATTCAGAAAGAATGGAAAGATCAAGTAAGAGACGTAGAGGCAGTCCAGCTCACCCCTCACTCTAGCTCTTGCTCTGCCAATAGTCCAGATTTGGGCGTTGCAAACTATGATTATTTTCTCTCAGGTGCAGTCCTACCTCACCTTGCAACAACCCCTTCTATAGCCTGGAAGGCCTGTCCTTCTCGTATTTCTTATCTCCTGCTCCGCTGTGCACTGCAGTCTGCATATTGACCAGGTGCTGTTTTGTTGCCAAGAACCAGTACCTGACAAGGAAACTGAGCTCTAAATCATTGATGTCAATTTGTTATGTAAATGAGAAAAAACCACAAATATTAGATCTAAACTTCCACAATTTCAGGGTTGCTTATACCCTCTTCAGTTTAGTTTTACTCTTTGACATGTCATTTCACTCTTAATATGATTCCTATTTTCCTGTCATGCTCCCTACAGGGTCCTCCCCTCCATACATGAAAAAAGATTGTGAACATGGTAATTATGCAAACTTTCACTGTCTCATGCAGCCACTTTCACTTCATGTTCCCTATCACATTGCTTTAATGTTCTTTCTGATAACTCATTAAGTAACCCACCACCATTTGACAGATATAAATTCATAATTTTTTGCCTCAGAAAAGAGAAAATATCTTAAGAAAATTTTTAAAGTAATCTTTTTAACTGGAGACTGCTACGTAGGTTTTGCATTCTTCAAAACAACAGAGGGAAATTTGCAGAGGGCAGTTTGGCATCACTGTACCATAAGGAATCATCAGTAGCTTTGCTTGTAACGTTTATTTTTTTATTAAAGATACTCCTTAAGAATTTTGTCATTGTATTTCTTATTTATTTTAGTCACAATGCATTTTATATTGGTTGAACGGCAGGACCATGCCTGCACTGCTTTATTAGGGCTCCTTCTACAGTGTTGGCTTGCAAGTGGAGTGTCCTGGTTTTTGCTAGGGTAGGGTTAATTTTCTTCTTAGTAGCTAGAAAGCGCTGTGCTTTGGTTTCAGTGGGGATTGTTATGAGAACAATGTTGATAACTACAAGGACACAGTGATTGGGCAGCTTCCAAGAACAGAGAACTGGAAGGAGAGGGATGGAGAAGAAAAGTGCAGTAGTTAGTGGAACCCAGAATTGACAGTTGGATGTGCCAGTAAGATATTCCAGATCCTGTTACGTCATGTTTTGCATAATAAGTGGGGCTGACCGGAAAGGGAGGGGCGGGGAGCTGTGAGTGTCTGTGTCTTGTTTGGCTGCCTGCTAAGCAAAATGCTCCATGACCTTCTAAGCCCTCCCTCCTCCCTGGGTCTTGGCCACACACTTGCAGACAAGCCTAGATTATACCTCTTGGTGGCGTTCCACTCTCCAGCATCCAAATCAGCCTCTTTGTGATGGGGTGTTGTAATATTTTTAAAATAAAAAACCTCTGCCAGTTCAGACCCAGGTTGTCACACTCCTTGGCTGATCACAGAAGCATACTTCACCACCTCAGAAAAGAAAGCATGACCCTTTGTGGTCAGTAAGAAAGACTTCACCCTGACAGCACCTCTAGCCAAAGGGAGATAAAATAGGAGCAACAGCAACAACAGCCTAAGCAAGTGTTTTTCTTCAGTACTATTTAATTAGCATCAAAATCTCAGAGAATCAGACTGCTCAGAGAGAGGCTAATGAGACAACTGGGAAAATGGAATATTTTTAAAGTAAGAATAAACTAAAAAACAAATACTTGTTTAAACCTACCAGAATGTTGGCTGATAATCAGTATGGGGGATGAAAGAAAATATTTAGAGTAAAGTAGGCATAAAAACTTAGAATCCAGCCAGGAACAAATATAAAGCTGGAAGCTAGAAGGAGATCTCACCAGGGATTGCTAAATTCAGGAACAGCCTCCAGTTTGAGGGATGAAGACTAAAAATCCCACTGCTCTTAAGATGGAACTAGTTCAGTTCACAACAGAGGCTGTGAGAAGGTGTCACCCTTGATAGCAGGGCAGAAACTTCAGGCAGCCACTGGTACTTCTGTGTTTCCAGCAGCAAAACTAAGCTGGAGGCTAATAGTGAGTGTGAACATTCACACTGTTTTATAAAAAAAGCCAAGAAATCCATAAGTTCTCAGAGTTTATGGACAGGATCTTTCTCCAAAGGGGCCATAATCAGGGCTGTGTGAGTAATCTATTGGCAGTCAAATAAAAAATAAAAGTTGCAAAAATGTTTGGTTCAGATCTGTATTCTCATCCAAGCATACAAAAAACCTGGATTTCTCAGCTGTCAGAATACTCTAAATACTAGGGTAGCTGGGTATTTTGGGTAGGGGCACTCTTTGGTCAATCTTGCTGTAATGTGATGCTCTAGGTTAATGGTTAGAATGCTTAAATGCATTGTGACTGACTGGATACTAGTCCTCACTCAAGGGATTTTTATGAACTATTATTCATACAAACCAGAATAATCTTGAAAGGGAAATTCAAAACAGGCCATGCCAGGATGTCTTAAAGCATGGTGGTTAGTCCTGTATGCAAAACCCTCATGCAGTCAAAGTAAGTTTAACTGATAATAATTTTCCCCAGGTTATAATAATAGGAGAAGGAAAAAGAAAATGGATGAGAGTAATAAAGCCACAAGTGAGCATGTACACAAACCTTGATGAGTCAGTTAACCCTAATTACTATTTTTAAATCTCTTTGTTCCAAACAGGAAAGGAGCTTGAAAAGATTTGAATTAAGAAAAGGTAGTGACTTGGCAGCCCAGTTATGCTGGATAAAATTCTGAGAGAAAAATTACCATGGAGAAAACCTGACTGTGAAAGAGTTATACTAACAGCACAAATACAAATACTGTTACTGAAATGGAAAGGGCAGGACAATATACCATGAACACCGAACAATATGTTAAAAAAATCCACCTTCTGCCCTGTACTAAGCAAGCTTCTTCATATTGCTTTTTTGGGCTTTCTCCAAATGTGCGTTCTACAATAGTTGTGTTTCACTAGAAAGTATTGCTTTGTCCGGGAGCAATCCCAGGTGGAAAAAAAAAAAGAGAGAGAGAAAAAGAAGAAGGTAGCTCGGATATTTATATCTCCTCCCACTTGCCCCAGGGAAAGTCAAAGCTGACTCCTACTAGTGCTACCAGTGCGTACGGAGAAAGCATAGACAAGCTTTTGTCAAATTCTTTTTGTTCCCACATCACATATCCCAAAATAACTCCCTGAGCAGATGCAGGCACACTGGGAAAGACAAACAGGATGGTAAGGAAGAAGGCTTATTTTCTTGCTCAACTGATTGTGTATTAAAAACACTAAGTTCTCTTTAATAAGGTCTTAAACGTGATGGAGAAAGTTAAGGGTGATCCTTGATTCTTCTCTTGGCTGCACAGGAAGGCATAATGAACAGAAATCTAAGCAGACTCTTATGTTTTATTTTCAGAGCAGTCAGAGACCACGGCTTAGTAAAACTGTTAAGTAAGATGTGCTCAAATGTGATCTAGCAGATGTAAAGATCTTGTTTCCAATTCAAATCACAATACTCAAGACTCCAGTTTTGCACACAGCTCAGCCAATGGGTGTCCGTTTAACTCTGTTTTCAAACCACTGGTCTGATCTACCCTAGGGAGAATTTCCTCCCATTATCCCACAAACAAGCCTGTGGCACTAACTGTGGAGCTGCAGTGAACAGAAGTTGCCCATCTCATCTAGTCATACTGCCTCAATTCTTACAAATACTCTAGCTGACACACTAGGAAAAAACTATTCATCTACATCTAGGGAAATCTAGCATCACATCACTGTAAGTGGTGAGACCCCACATCTACTCTAGTATAAGCAGAATTTAGTTCACATTTTCCTCTTAATGAAATCAATTTTGTTTCCTCCATTTTTTTCTTCAAAGCAACCTTCACCCAGATACATAAATCTTTGATTCTTCTGCATTCTGCATTGGTTGTCTAGTTTATTCAGTGACATTTATGCTTCATCTGTACTTAGATATTTTAAACTTCCAGGTCAGATAGCTTATATAATTTTTTTATGATTTCTGCTCAGATGATGTGTTAGGGTGAAGATTGTGGTTGTCATTAAGATAGCATAGAACTGTTTGAGTGATAAGCTGCTTCACGATGGAGCTTCAACTCAGAAAAGACTAAAGAGTGTGTGGTAGAGACTCTCCCTATCACAGCAAATTTCCCCCAGGGGTGTGGCTGAGGGCTGACTGCAATTCTTTTTTTTTTTTTTTTTTTTTTTTCAAAGACCTTATGAGAATTGCTCTTTGAATTCAGATACTCATGTATTTCTTTGGCAAAAAAACCCCACTCTGTAAGAATCTGTCATATCTTTTACAGACTTGGAGGTCTGCTTATCAGAAGCAGAGTTATATGAGAAGTAACTTGTGAAAACCAGTGTAGGTCTATTTCAGATCCATAGAGGAGAGATACAGGACTTCAGCACATACTCCTAAGAGGCTAAAATTGAATTTGAATTCGCTACAATATTGAATCTGTTACAATATGCCTGAAACAGATCAACTGTACTCAATTGGAACTGAACTTTTCATCAGAGAAACAGTGAGTTAGGAAAAATACACACAGATTCAACCAGGAAAAAATGAAGACCTAAAGTATTTGCACTTCAGACAAGGTAAGACTTCAAATAGAAATGCAATACGCCTTTCCTGATGCCTTACCTCTGCAATCTAAATTTTGCTTCAGTAGCCCACCTGGTTCTGACTGCCCTTTAACAAGGCTGTTGGTCCCACATAACCCAAACTGCTTTGGGACATCTTCAGGACTCTGAGCAAGCAAGATTTCAGACCTATTCTTGTTCATTATCATTCATGGGCACAAGGATCACCTGCAAAAAATGTACTCACAAGCTCATGGTCTGACCAGTCCTCCTGTGATGTGCAAGGCTACAAGAGATGGAGCTCCACAGGTATGGAACAGGACGAGGGGGTGGCAGCACATTCCTCGCCGTGCCTACCAGTCTTGAGAGATTGTTTTTCCTTTGAAGTGTAGCAGTTAACAGATGAAATTGGGGCAGGGAACAGAGAAGGATCCTGCAGATTTTCTATTAATTTACATGATGTAATCCAGTCTAAAGAGAACAGTTCATTTATTTCAGGATTGCTTTCTGGGGAGACCAAGAGCCTGCTGTGTCTTTTACAGTAGAACTTAAATAAGCAAGTGATAAGGAGAAGCATTCAGAGAAAACCACATCCATGATAATGCATAAACCTAGATCTGAGAAACCATTTAGGTCACAAATGAAACAAAGCTGGGGGTATCCTCCAGTTGTTCTGCACTTTTGAGCATATCACAGAAGATATCATAATTTATCCTCATCTGACTAACAGGAAAACTTCAGGCATTTACAATTCTGATACAAGTCCATAGTAAAAGAGCTGAAATATTAAACATTTGAAAAAGTGACGCTATGCAAAATTTACCTCAAAAATAGTAGCTCAGCTTTTGAGATACATTAGAAGCTTACTATGGCAACTTGATAGCTGAGCTATAATTAAAAATGGGTTCTTACTTTTATGACATGTTCCAGTTTTCAAGATTCTATCTCTTCTGCTATTTTAATTTGCAACATATTCTCTGTACTTGTTACGATAGACTTTTTTCTTTAAATGACAGGAACATTCATACTGAGACCTAGAGTTCCAGCAAAGATAATATGGACTTGCCTCAATGGGTTTATTTCTCTCTAGTATGCTCTGTCTTAATTTGTGCATGCTGAATCCAGTTTCCTGCTCTTGCATTGAGTAACTTACAAGGTTTTCATTTGGGATAGGTTATTTTAAATGTGATTATTCTGATTGTGTCTAACCAATACATTTAGTACATATAGTTTTCTCCGTCTCTTGACTTCTACGCTACTCTGAGTCTATAAATCTTCAACCTTGACTGTCAAAATCTCTGTCACATATGACTTGCATTTTCACTTTGTCAGTTTTTCGTTACTGCTCATAAATTACCACTATCCTTTTGGCTATTCTTTGTGGGAAGGCTGATTTTTTGGTCACTCAAGTAAGAGGAGTTTTGAACCTGCATGCACACACTGTATCCACCACCCTTGAGCATTTTGGAGCTCATTCCCAAGTCAAAATTATTTCACCACTAGGAAATCCCCTGTAACACTCAGTAGAACTCCTTGTTCACTTGCATTTCATGACTGTGCCCTTCAGAAAATCTGATAAGATATGGCTGGTGCATTAGTCACCCACTCCTACTGTAGAGCAGGCTCAGAAGCATGCCCATAACTCTCTTTAAGCAAGTGATTCATTTTTTGATATTCAATACTCAACCTGAAATATACCATGGTTGCTAAGATAAGTTAATAATTTGCCTATCACCAGGCAGTCTCTGATTGCAGCTATCTAGAAGGGAAATTTCCCACAGTAGTGAATTTTTTTTGAAATTTTCCCTTTACTGCTTTAGCAGCAACAGCTATTGTGGCTCTGGTGGCTTCTGTGCCCAGAGTTATTTTAAATGTTCTCTGACCAGGCATAATGGATGTGGAATTTATAGTTACACCTGATTTACAGCTCTGGTGATTTTTGTCTACGTTAGGGTTCCCTGTGTTAGTACCAACAATGTACATACAGAATCTTTGCAGTGGTGAAATTACTTTGAATGGGGGAAGAAGTCAGAAAGTGAAGACAGGCAGGGTCTTAGAATCATAGAATGGTTTGGGTTGGAAGGGATCTTTAAAGATCATCTAGCCCAACTCCCCTGCAGTGAGCAGTGACATCTGCTGTTATTATTTCTACAGTATCCAAACATTTGTATTAAAGTCAAACACCTTGACTTAATTTTTATTCATATCAATATCTCTAACTCACATTGACATTTAGGCTAGGAGTTAGCAGGGCTCATTGATAACTCCCTGGCTCAGGAGTTATCAGGGCTCATTGACAGGGCTTTAAAGTAGTTTTGAAGGGGGAAGGAGATGAAGACAGGCACAATGGAGCAAAGCCTGGGTGCTTGAAGGTTGCTTCAATAGTGAGGTCCTTCAGTCCGCTGTCCCAGAGGAAGTAAGATATATGAATCCAGGCAGCAGCAGAGATACAAGGTGTTTTGATGAGGTAGGAACCACAGAGGATCCCAAGAATCATCATGATGAAATTAGGGCTTCTTCCTCTAATAAGGTGATGGGACCAGCAGCCCAGCTGAAGTATATCTACACAAATGCACACAGCATT
Source organism: Antrostomus carolinensis (assembly GCF_000700745.2). Taxonomy (NCBI): domain Eukaryota; kingdom Metazoa; phylum Chordata; class Aves; order Caprimulgiformes; family Caprimulgidae; genus Antrostomus; species Antrostomus carolinensis. Next base: position 708 of record NW_010339454.1, on the reverse strand, counting down.
GGCAACAAACAGGAGGAGCTGGTAGCCACCATGCAGCAGGGAAACTATGATATAGCAGCCATCACAGAAACATGGTGGGATGACTCTCATGACTGGTGTGCTGCAACGGATGGCTACAAACTCTTCAGAAGGGACAGGCAAGGAAGAAGGAGGAGGGGTAGTCCTTTATGTTAAGGAGTGTTTTGATTGCCTATAGGTTAATGATGGTGATGACAGGGTTGAGAGTTTGTGGGTAGGGATCAAGGCGAAGATCAGTAAGGCAGCTATCATGGCAGTGGTCTTATAGACCACCCTACCAATATGAGAAGGTAGATGAAATATTCTACGAGCAGCTAGGGGATGTCTTATGATTGTGAGCCCCCGTTCTTGTGGGAGACTTGAACTTGCCAGATGTCTGTTGGAAATACAACACAGCAGAGAGGAGGCAATCTCAGAGGTTCCTGGAGTGTGTGGAAGACAACTTCCTGACACAGCTGGTGAGGAAACTGACCAGGGAAGGTCCCCCACTGGATCTGGTATTCACTAACAGAGAAGGACTGTTGGGTGAAGTGGTAGCTAGAGGCTGTCTTGGGCACAGTGAGCACAAAATGATAGTTTTCTGTTCTTGGAGAAGTCAGGAAAGGGCTCAGCAGGACTACCACCTTGGACTTCAGGAGGGCTAACTTTGGTCTCTTCATAGACCTGCTTGGGGGAATCCCATGGGCTAAA
>NW_010339453.1:92555-92844 GCF_000700745.2 Antrostomus carolinensis | reverse complement strand
GGTTTTTTATAGGTTGTATTTTTAGGACTTGGGGAGAGAAGAGTAGGAGTGGCAAGGAAGGAGCATCACCAGCGTGGGGTCCTCCCTGGGGTCCCCTGTGATCCCAGGGGCCATGCTCAGTGTGAGGGGGTGAACTTGCAGATGAAGTGATGCTGCTGGGAGCAGTCGGCGCTGGACCACACGGTGAAGCCTGCGAGAGAGATGGGCTGAGGGTCAGCGGGGGCCACAGCAAGGACAGAGGCACCAGCTCTGCCCACCGCAGTCCCCTGGGGTGGACCAGCCCCAGAGG
>NW_010339453.1:92107-92439 GCF_000700745.2 Antrostomus carolinensis | reverse complement strand
GGTCAGGATGCCACAGGTCCCCCCATGGGCACCGTTCCCAGCCAGCCCACTGGTGATTCTGTACTTGTCCCCACTTGTCCACTGCCAGGCCTGACTCTGTGCAGGGAGAAGGGGTCAGAGGCATGGCCCCACTGTCTCCCGGTCCCTGTCACCCCTTGCCACCCCCTGCCTCACCTAATGCCTGTAGCGGAGGCCGCCTGCCTCACCTCATGCCTGTAGCGGAGGCCGAGCCAGACGGGCTGGACGCGCTGGTAGTAGGAGACGACCCTCCGCAGGGTGACTGCCTCCCGGGGCTCCTCCACCCAGGCCAGGTGGGCACTGGGGTGGCTGGC
>NW_010339453.1:87191-91962 GCF_000700745.2 Antrostomus carolinensis | reverse complement strand
GTACGTACCCTGGCAGCCTTACCTCAGCCTCATCCCAGCTCCGGAGCTGACTGAAGTACCTGAAGCAGCTGAGCTTGTAGTAGGACCAGCCCTTGGGGCAGTAGTCTATGTACCCAGCATCTGTGGGGGGAGAGCCGTGGGGAAGGATGTGGGACAGCTGGCATCACTGGCTGGAGAGAAGTGTGGGTCCCTCCTGGCCCCACTGCAAAAGCAGCTGCTCCCCAGGTTGTGGGACTCACCAGCTGGCTGCAGGAGCCCCACGTAGCCCAGCAGCAGGAGGGCGAGTCTGGCTGCTGCCACCATCCTCCTAGTTCCTGGATGCGTCTCCTGCAAGAGCTCAGGGGGTCACACCAGGTCCTTTGAGGGCAGGGGATGCTGCTTGCACCTGGAGGGTGCAAACCTGCCCTGCTATGGACTGAATCTGCCCCCTTTCAGCTGGCTGGAGGAGATGGCAGCCCTGAGGTCTGTGCCTCCCTGTCCCTTCCCTGGCACTTGTCACTGTTCTGTGCCCACACCCCATCCCCCAGGCCTGGCTCAGGGTCCCCAGCCCACCCTGGCAGCGGGGTGTCCCAACGCCACCAGTCCCAGCCCTCGGCAGGAGGCATCTGGGTGAGCCAAGCTGCTTATGGGGGACATCGTTGGGGGACCCCAGCCCTGTCCTGGCATCGGGCAGCAGCAGCAATGGCATCGGCAGGGCCAGGGCTGGTGGGGCTGCAGGGACTACGTGTACAGCATCGTTTCACCCCCTCAGCTCGTAGAGCTGCCAGATCCAGGCTGGGGCGGCAAATCGGCCCCATCAGCGCAGTTCCCCTTTATCTCAGCTAATCCCCAGGCACTGGGGCTGATTTGCAGACTCAGCTTGTCTTCCCCTCAAAGAAGCAGCGACAAAAGTCAATGTGGGGCTGAAAATGGCATGGTTGCAGCCTGCCCCATCCAGCAAGGGCAGCACTCGGCTCCCCTGGGAGCTGCCAGGGCTGGGACCAGCTCCTGCTCACCCATAAGCCACCTTAGAGCATCCTGGGGCCACAGCCACCCCGTGAGGGTCCCTTTCCTCACCTGCCGTCCAGAGATTGGGAGGAATAACGGCTTCTCGTGGGTCACCGGGAAGGGAGAGGAGACACGCAGCCCTTTATAGCCAGGTGTTCATCAGCATCACTGTTTGCCCAGCTCAGGTGATTCCCACCATAAAAATCTTACTGCTGACTCCCCTCCATCCCCCCTGCTTTGCTGGAAAGCCGCCCAGATCTCCATTCTGTTTACATTCAACATTTCTCCAGAGAAGACAGGAAGAGCCTCTCCTAGTTGGTCAATAAACCCCCTGCAATTAGCGTTAATTACTAATGCAAACACAGAGGTAACCTTGGGGCAGAGAGCAGCCTGGCACCAGGTAGGGATGCCCACTGGCCCAGCCCCAGCTGAACTGGGGGCTGGTGGGGATGATCCCCGGGAAGTCCGTCCTGGCTCTGGCCGGAGCATCCCTGCAGCGTGTACCAGGCCATGGGTACCACCCGCCACCATCGCCCGTGTCCCCAGCCAAGGGATGGCACCTGGCCGGGTCCCATGCCCTGCCCTGCTCTTCCATGCGTCACCTGCACACCACCCTTGTTTGAACTGCATGGAGATGTTTGTCAGCAGGATGCAGGACACAGGGATGTGGGAACAGCCTGCAGTCAGGGGCTGGCGGGCACCATCAGATAGTGGTGAGGGTGCCCGGCCCCCATGCCTGGTGGTGACGCAGGGTTGCGTCAGTTCATGTCCCTCCAGGAGGAAGGGGCAGGTCCTGCAGCAGCAGCCCCCCACTGCCCCTGCTCCATACAGGGAACCCACAGCCCTGGCCCCAAGGAGGCTGCCCTGACCCCAGCGGCCAGAGCCCTTCGGCATAGTTGACACAGCCTTCTCCATCATGGTCCTCTCTCCTCACCCCGGGGTGTCCTCTTGCACCAGTGGTAGGTGGCTGAAGCTCATCTACCCTACTGCTTAGACCATGCTGCTCTGGAGCATCATTTTGTTGGCTCCCAACATATCAAAGCAGCTTTGAAAGCTCTTCCTGCTGCCTGTCCCGTGGCCTCCTGAGCTGGGGCCAGTGCCCGGCTCTCCTTCCCCCAGCCCTCAGGAAGACCCTTGGAGGAGGCCATTGGGAGCTACCCAGCAGGCAGCTAGCTGCAGCGGATCCAGAGCCAAGCCCCTCATCTCCCAAGACAGAGGGCTCATAGCTGGCTGAAGCTGTTACTTCTGGCTGTCAGACTCCAGCCATGTCCTCCAGCCCTCGGGGAGCTCCCACGGCTCCTTTGGGGCAGCATTTGCCAAAACGCGGGGCGAGTGCTGCTACACCCACGGGAGCAGCTCCTGCCAGCATGCAGAGGCAGGTCTGGCTTTTGCCCCGGGGAGGGAGGAGGAGCAGACCCATCTCCTTCACCCACACAGTGGGGATACAGCTGCTGCTGCTCCCCGAGATCTCTCGAGGTTTGGCCAGCTTGCTCGGCACCCTCTGGGATCCAAGGGTAAAGCCTTCTTGTGTCCAAACACAGCTGCTGCCTGCTATCATCGCTCCTCAGACAACCAGCCTTACCGAGGAGATCAGCTGCTCTGGTGAATGGGGAAACTCTTCAAACACAGCAACCCCCCCCAGACCCCCAAGAAGACAGAACTCCAGCCTTGTTTTATGAAAAACCATGAAAATGTTTCTCAAAGGAGCCTAAGGGCTACTCCATTACTCCTTGTTTAGATAAGGGACACCCCAGCTCCCTGCCTGGCTCTTTCAATTATGCTTATCTGTGGGTGCAACACAAGTTCTCACAAGCTCCTCGTCACCTTGGGCAGGGGAAGAGGCATGCGCCGTCCCCGAGGAGATGCAGTTTCAAGTCTCAGCCTGAGCACTGGCAAACTTGATGCAGCTTGATGCCCCAGAGGCACAGCAGAGCTTGCTAAACTTTGGCACAGATGTGCAACCTGTGGGAGAACATGGATGAAAGCTTCCCAGAGGTTTGTACTTGCCAAGCTGGCTATACCAGAAGATAAAGGAGCTGTACTGTTTGAATAGCAAACCCTTAAAATGCCCCCAGCAGCTTTATCCCTGTGAGGTGACACAATTCAGCTACTGGCTCCATCTGAGTCCACAGTGAGAGCTGGAAACCAGCCAGGTGAGTGCTGGTGGAGCCCAAAGCTTCAGTGGCACTTCCCTGCTCAAAATACAGGAATGCAGCCATGGTCAAGTTGTTCTCTAATCATTCAAGTAAAACTTTTCAAGTCTGATTCCTTGTTTTAGAAGCTGGAGAATTGCATATCAGCTGCCAAACCAACATCAGGGAGGCAGCCTCAGCTCCAGGGACAAGGGTCCTCCTCCCGGCTGCAGGAACAGAAACAGCCCAGGGAAGCAAGAAGGACCTGAAAAGGCAAGTGAATCCACAGCCCCACTAACCACAGCCTGACCCATGCTTGCCCACAACCTTTCTAAAAGCCACACAAAAGCCCCAGCCCTTCCCCAGCTCCCAGGCAAGTGAGAGCTCTTATTCAAAGCATCTCAAAGAGGTCCTTCCCTGTCCTTCCCAGTATGCCCAGCTGCTGGTGACTGCCCCCTTCTCAGCCAACCGAGAGACCCAGAATCCTCCTGCTACACACCCGAGCTGGGCTGCTCTCAGCTTCCAGGCACAGCTCCCTTGGACAGAGCTAAGCAGTGGGGTTTGTGTGCTGCCGAGACACAGCACAGAGCACCCTTGATCCCCAAAAGCTCTCCTGACGTGGACTGTGGGGGTCCTAACGAGCCCTCTCTCACCAGGGGTCTGAACAGCTACCGAACAGCGACGATTCCTTTATAATCCTGTCGTTCCAATCCAGTGGCTGTGCTGTGACAGCTGGGCAGACAAACAAAACCAGCAGCACACGGACGCTGGGCATGTACTCTTTATTCTGGGGATAAAAATTGCTTATACATTTTGCAGCAACTATTTTCATAAAAGACTTTTATAAAAAATGTAAAAATAAGCAAATATTTTTCCATTATTAATATAGGAAAACGCTGCTGTGTGGATGGTTACTCTACAACTTATGAGATAAAATACCACCTTAAGGAGATACTATCTTTACAAGTAGTTAAAAAACAAAACAAAAAAAGAAAGGCAGAGGGCCATCGTATTAACACGCCAGGCATGAAACTGGCTTCATTCCACAGAAAGCACTCATCTTGTAAAAAGTAGCCACATATATAACAAGGCACTTGCTTATTTGGGGCTAATGAGAAAAAGCCCTTTGTTTCTTTAGCATTGATGTAGCAACACTTCATTATTTGCAGCGAAACATGTACCTGGACAGATCTCCAGGAGCTTGAGAGCTCCTGCCTGGAGATCTAAGTCAGCTGCAGCTCAACTTCACAGGACACACTGCGGCGAGCGTGCCGGGGAACGCTGCGTGCGTCGTAAAAAGCAGTAACTTCAGAATTAAAAACTTCAGCCCAAAACGACGGCCCCGGGAACCAGCTTCTCCTGAGGCCCTGCCTTCATGTACCATTGAGTGGAATCGAAAGAAAAAGCTTTTACTCGTGATTAGAATGGAAAGAAGTATCAGAGAAAATACTGTACATGGTAGGATGCTGAACGGCCGCTGCTTGGAGGGGAGCGGCCTTCTCTGTCCTTTGGCGGCAGCCGACAGCCCCAGTCTCTTTGGAACGTGTGTCTGCAGAGTTCCCCCGAAGAGGTAGGAGCAAACCATTCCCAGAAGTGTTCACTTCGGCTGCTGAAGGTCAGAGCCCTTCAGGGAAGCGTTTCTCTTACGGACA